>NC_053041.3:395695280-395998310 GCF_002575655.3 Aegilops tauschii subsp. strangulata | reverse complement strand
AGGTCTACAAGTCTATGAGGAGTTTGTTATTTACAGAGAAAGTCGACACCTAAAAATGAATGTCTTCAACTGAAGACTTTGGCTTTCTGAAGACTTTGAAAGTGAAGAAATTGGTGTGACCTTAAAGACTTGATATTCATGCGAGGAACATGAAGCGTGAAGACTTTTGTTTTCATAGTTTCGTTTCCTCTTTCTTGAGTCATAGGAAACACCGTACTATTAAAGGGGGTCGAGGAAAAACTAAGGAAAAGTTTCCAAGTTATGCTCATCTCAAAATCCTACACCAACCAATCCCTTCAAGTGAAGCCATTGGAAATCTCATACAGTTTAGTCAACTTCTTCAGTGATAGAGACGAAAATCTTCTGGTCTCTGAGGAATTTTTTCTGACTAAGGAGTTAGGAATTCGGTAGTGTGGATTGCCTACAAGTGAGGAACATGATAGCCCTGTGGAATTTGATTGCGAAATTTCCGACCGTTGTTGTGTTATGCGCCAGCTGTCCCAAAATATCTTATCCACCTAACAGTCATATCATTGAAGGGCATTTATGTCTTATCATGTCGGGCTGCTCCCTAGGCTATAAATAGCTGCCCCCTACAACCACTAGCTGGTTGGCTGCTCCGAGAGAAACTGACACTTGTCATTGAGAGCATCCCATCCTCCGAGGAATTTGAGCGAAAATCATCAAGTGAGGAAAACCCAAACCCAAAGTGATTGAGCATCACTGAAGAGATTGTTCCTCTGTGGATCCGACGCTAGTTACCTTTGAATACTGTGCATCTTCCAGACGGTTAGGCGTCATGGTCTAGAGCATCCAAGAGGAAATTGTGGATCACCGAGTGACCAAGTTTGTGAAGGTTTGGAAGTCACCTGAAGACTTACCACGAGTGATTGGGCGAGGTCTGTGTGACCTTAGCTCAAGGAGAATACGGTGAGGACTGTGTGTCCAGGAATGTGTGTCCTCGGGTTTAAATACCTAGCCGCTCCAACCAGATGTACAACTGTGACAACAGTTGGAACTGGTCTACCAAATCACTGTCTTCACCGAGCTAACTGGTTCTATTTCCTCAACCCTTCCATTTCCTCATTACTAAGTTGTTGTTCTTGATTTTCACTGTTTGAAGACTTTGACTAAAGACTTTCTCTATTTCCTCAGTTCAATTTCTTCATTCAGTTTGTCTTCAGCCTGCTTATCCTGTGTTTACGCTACTTGGACTCTATGCTTGTTTTCATTTCATCATGATGACTGTGCTACTGCTCTGTTATGTTTACTTCTGAGTCCTTATTCCGCTGCTAGTCGTTTGTGACTTAGGAATTTCCTCACTTTTAAATTCCTCAGTGACGAATTTGTAAAAATCGCCTATTCACCCCCCTCTAGTCGACTTAACGTTACAGTGATGAATTTGCCTATATGATGAGTGAAGAATATCAAATGTCTATGATGGGAGAATTGAAATTCTTCTTAGGTCTTCAGATACGACAATAGCGCAACGGCATCTTCATATCTCAGGAGAAAATACCTCAAGGATGTATTGAGGAAATTCGGCATGCAAGCTTGCAAAGGCATCAAAATCCCTATGCCCACAAATGGCCATTCTATGCACTGATGAAAAGGGTATTGACTTCGAGCAAAAGGTATACCGCTCCATGATTGGCTCCTTATTGTATCTATGTGCATCTAGGCCAGATATTATGCTTCGTGTTTTCATGTGTGCCCGTTTTCAAGCTACACCGAAGGAATCACACCATAAGGCTGTGAAGCATATTCTTCGATATCTAGCTCACACTCCAACACTTGGATTATGGTATCCCAAGGGCTCGGCTTTTGATCTCATTGGATATTCTGACTTTGACTATGCTGGTGATCGTGTGGACCGCAAGTCAACATCAGGCAGATGATACGTCTCCATCGTATCTACTTTCTAAACACTTTTGCCCTTGTTTTGGACTCTAACTTGCATGATTTGAATGGAACTAACCCGGACTGATGTTGTTTTCAGCAGAATTGCCATGGTGTTATTTTTTTGAAGAAATACAAGTTCTCGGAATGACCTGAAACTTCACGGAGAATATTTTTGGAATTAATAAAAAATACTGGCGAAAGAATCAAGACCAGGGGGCCCAGACCCTGTCCACGAGGGTGGGGGCGTGCCTACCCCCTGGGCATGCCCCTGCCTCGTGGGCCCCTGGAGCTCCACTGACCTCAACTCCAACTCTATGTATTCACGTTCGGGGAGAAAAAAATCGGAGAGAAGGACTCATCGCGTTTTAAAATCGAGCCCCCCACCCATAACCGCCTATAATGTGTGTAGCATGGAAGATATCGAGATCTCTCGGTTGTTCTGTTGACAATGAAAGTATGCCGCTCAAAATATTATTTATCTCTGCTTTAAAATCGAGCTCTAGCACCTCTACAAATCCCTGCTTCCCTCTGCGAAGGGCCTATCTATTTACTTTTATGTTGAGTCATCATCCTCTTATTAAAAAGCACCAGCTGGAGAGCATCACTGTCATTTGCATGCATTATTATTAGTTTATATTGAGTATGACTATAACTGGATCTATTTTACCATGAATTACAATGTTTAGTCAGTCCTTGATCTTTAGAGGTGCTCTGCATTTATGTTTTGCAGTCTCAGAAAGGGCTAGCGAGATACCATCTTGTTATATCATATTATGATTGTTTTGAGAAAGTGTTGTCATCCGAGATTTATTATTATTGCTCGCTAGTTGATTATGCCATTGATATGAGTAAACATGAGACCTAAATGTTATTGTGAATATGGTTAGTTCATAATCTTTGCTGAAAACTTGAATGCTGGCTTTACATATTTACAACAACAAGAGCAAACAGAGTTTGTAAAAGTTTTTCTTTATCACTTTCAGTTTATCAACTGAATTGCTTGAGGACAAGCAATGGTTTAAGCTTGGGGGAGTTGATACGTCTCCATCATATATACTTTTCCAAACACTTTTGCCCTTGTTTTGGACTCTAACTTGCATGATTTGAATGGAACTAACCCGGAATGACGCTGTTTTCAGCAGAATTGCCATGGTGTTATTTTTGGACAGAAATAAATGTTCTCGGAATGACCTAAAATTCATGGAGAATATTTTTGGAATTAATAAAAAATACTGGTGAAAGAATCAAGATCAGGGGGCCCACACCCTGTCCACGAGGGTGGGGGGCGCGCCTACCCCCTGGGCGCGCCCCCTGCCTCGTGGGCCCCCTGGAGCTCCACCGACCTCAACTCCAACTCTATATATTCACGTTCGGGGAGAAAAAATCGGAGAGAAGGATTCATCGCGTTTTACGATACTGAGCCGCCGCCAAGCCCTAATCTCTCTCGGGAGGGATGATCTGGAGTCCGTTCGGGGCTCCAGAGAGGGGAATCCGTCGCCATCGTCATCATCAACCTTCCTCCATCACCAATTTCATGATGCTCAATGTCGTGCGTGAGTAATTCCATCATAGGCTTGCTGGACGGTGATGGGTTGGATGAGATTTACCATGTAATCGAGTTAGTTTTGTTAGGGTTTGATCCCTAGTATCCACTATGTTCTGAGATTGATGTTGCTATGACTTTGCTGTGCTTAATGCTTGTCACTAGGGCCCGAGTGCCATGATTTCAGATGTGAACCTATTTTGTTTTCATGAATATATGTGAGTTCTTGATCCTATCTTGCAAGTCTATAGTCACCAATTATGTGTTATGATCCGTTAACCCCGAAGTGACAATAATCGTGATACTTACCGGTGATGACCGTAGTTTGAGGAGTTCATGTATTCACTAAGTGTTAATGATTTGGTCCGGTACTCTATTAAAAGGAGGCATTAATATCCCTTAGTTTCCATTAGGACCCCGCTGCCACGGGAGGGTAGGACAAAAGATGTCATGCAAGTTCTTTTCCATAAGCATGTATGACTATATTCGGAATACATGCCTACATTACATTGATGAACTGGAGCTAGTTCTGTGTCACCCTAGGTTATAACTGTTGCATGAGGAATCGCATCCTACATAATTATCCATCACTGATCCATTGCCTACGAGCTTTTCACATATTGATCTTTGCTTAGTTACTTTACCATAGCCACTGTTACAATTATTACAAAACTGCTAATGTTACCTTTGCCACCGTTACCGTTACTTCCATACTACTTTGCTACTAAATACTTTGCTGCAGATATTAAGTTATCCAGGTGTGGTTGAATTGACAACTCAGCTGCCAATACTTGAGAATATTCTTTGGCTCCCCTTGTGTTGAATCAATAAATTTGGGTTGAATACCCTACCCTCGAAAACTGTTGCGATCCCCTATACTTGTGGGTTATCAAGACTATTTTCTGGCGCCGTTGCCGGGGAGCATAGCTCTATTCTTTGAGTCACTTGGGATTTATATCTACTGATCACTATGAGGAACTTGAAAGACGAAAAAAACCAAGATTTATCCCTCAACTACGAGGGGAGGTAAGGAACTGCCATCTAGCTCTGCACTTGATTCACCTTCTGTTTTGAGTAAGCTCGCGACACCTAAACCTGCTTCTACTATTAATTCTGATATGTCGCATGTTATTGATGATGCCACTTCTGCTATGCATGATACTTATGATGAAAATACTTCTATGCTTGATACTATTGTGCCATTAGGTGAATTTCTTGATGAACAACTTGCTAGGGCTAGAGAGAATGAAATTATTGAAACTGATAATATTGATGAAAGTGATATGAATTGCCTGTTGTGCCTGAGGGTTATGTTATGGATGAAGAAACTGCTAGAGACTTTCTTGCTTGCAATGATAGATATGATCTTAAGAAACTGTTAGCTAAGCTGAAAGAAAAATCCTTGAATGCTAGAATGAAATATGACCCTTCTTTTGCTACTTCACCTATCTGTATTTCCGATAAGGATTATGATTTCTCTGTCGACCCTGAGATAATTACTTTGGTTGAATCTGATCCTTTTTATGGCTATGAATCTGAAACTGTTGTGGCACATCTTACTAAATTAAATGATATAGCCACCCTATTCACTAATGATGAGAAAACTCGCTACTACTATATCCTTAAATGATTTCCGTTCTCATTAAAGGGTGATGCTAAAACATGGTTTAATTCTCTTGATCCTGGTTGTGTGCGTAGTCCCCAGGATATGATTTATTACTTCTCTGCTAAATATATCCCCGCTCATAAGAAACAAGCTGCTTTAAGGGAAATATATAATTTTATGCAAATTGAAGAAGAGAATCTCCCACAATTTTGGGGGAGGCTTCTTCAATTACTTAATGCTTTGCCTGATCATCCTCTCAAGAAAAATGAAATACTTGATATCTTTTATAATGGACTAACCGATGCTTCCAGAGACCACCTGGATAGTTGTGCTGGTTGTGTTTTTAGTGAAAGAACTGGTGATCAAGCTGAATTGCTATTGAATAATATGTTGACTAATGAAAATAATTGGAAAATTCCTGAACCAACTCCTAAGCCAACTCCAAAGAAAAGGGGTATTCTATTTCTCAGTCTTGAAGATATGCAAGAGGCAAAGAAATCTATGAAATAAAAGGGTATTAAAGTTGAAGATGTTAAGAATTTACCACCTATTGAATAAATACATGGTCTTGATAACCCGACACAGGTAGTAAAGGTAAATTCTCTCTATAGATTTGATGAAGGTGATATTCCTCGTTATAAGTCTAGTAGCCAATGCTTAGATGAGTTTGATAATTTTATTGTTAAACAAGAAAACTTCAATGCTTATATTGGTAGACAATTTAAATGTAATGCTTATATGATTAGAGTTAAAGGTGAACTTAAACTTATTAGTAAACATGCTTCTATGGTTACCACTCAAGTAGAACAAGTACTTAAAGCTCAAAATGATTTGCTCAATGAATTAAATAATAAGAAAAATTATAATGTTGTTAGAGTTATGACTAGAGGGGGTAAAATGACTCAGGAACCTTTGTATCCTGAGGGCCACCCTAAGAGAATTGAGCAAGATTCTCAGAGAACTAATGTTGATGCACCTACTCCTTCTAAAAAGAAGAAAAGGAAAAATGATAGGACTTTGCATGCTTCTAGTGAACCTGTTGTTAACACACCTGAGAATCCCAATGATATTTCTACTTCTGATGCTGAAACACAATCTGGTTGTCGATGTACAAAAATAGGGGCTCTCCTTTTGACCCCTTTACTTGTGCACGGGCAGTCAGAGCCACGTGCCATGGCCACACTTAGCAGGGCAGAAGAGGGAAGCCAGAGAGAAGCCGAAGGACAAGGCAATCAGAGACAAAGCCAAGACCAGAAACACAAAGAGCAAAGGGGCGAGGTGGACTCCCCCGGCAAGACCCTTGCCGGGGCGGCCTCCGCGGCCCAGGCAAGAGCCTTGCCGGGGTAACTTGCCCAACGCCAGCAGAGCGAGCCACCCTTGAGCCCAAAGGTTCCAAACACCGTCAACAACTACATTGGAACCAGGGCTCGGGAGGCACCTCCGTGGTGGCATGCAGATCTTTGTCAAGATCATAAACATACAAGATCAGATGAGGGTCAAAAGACGACGATCCTCGGCGGGATCCTTGCCGAGAAAATCCACAAGACCCCCAGCAAGCGCCTTGCCGGGGACGAATACAACGCCACGGCAAGACCCTTGCTAGGCCCCCGGCAAGACCCTTGCCGAGGGCATCCGCGGGGCCACTGCCAGGCCCGCACTAGCCAAGACTCCACCACCGTCCCCAAACAGCTGCTAGCTCAACCAGCTGGGCAGGCACCTGCGTGGTGACGGGCGGCCTCTACACCGACTCAGCAAGCACCTGCGTGGTGGCATGCAACTCTTCGTGAAGGCCCTGCCACCGTGCCACCTCAGCAGCCTACCTGCCTACATGGCGCCGCACACATCGCTGGCCTGGGCGCGTTTCGAAGCGAGGCGAAGCGGCCACGAACGGGGCGGGCCTCGTTCCCGTCCCCGATAAAGCTAATGGACACCTAAGTAGCGCATTGAATGCGCTTTGTCCCGTAACACCGAGCGATAAGCTCGCGCAGTGTGCACCTTCCCACCTCCTGTGTGCCACTGTGGCAACCCCTTTTTGACTATAAAAGGAGGCGGAGGCATACTGGAGGGGGATTCGGCTCTTTGGAACTACGCAGCCACCGTAGCTAGTTCGAGAGCTCAAGAACACTCTGAAATACACACCAAAGCAGGATTAGGGTATTACGCATGCTCGTGGACCGAACCTGGGTAAACGATCTTTGTGCTAGCTCCTAAACCTGCTCTTCTCACAACCCCGCGCCCGCCGACCGTAGAAGGGATCCCAGTGACCCCATAGGTGTCATTCCCACCGACATCTTTGGCGCGCCAGGTAGGGGGCGCAGTTCTGAGAACCTGGTTTGGCAGCCAGCCTAGCAGTTCCTCGTGCCCATGGCTTCTAAAGAAGAAGACGACCAAGAGAACGCTGCCGCCTGCAAGCGCGAAGGGCGCCAGTGCGGCGACAAGAAAGCTAAGTCATGCTGAACTTTAAATACTTCCTTTTTATATAAGGTTATTATCCTCGAAGATCCTGCCCTGTGTATGGAAAACCTGCACGCAAGGGGGCCCTTCCGTGATTGGCAACGCCCTTGCCCTATTTCGAGTCCGCTCAACAGCTCAAGCGGCCGCGTCGAGAGTGGCAGGGTAGCCTTCCGCAATTAGCAACGCTCACGATTCTGACTCGAGTCAAGTTCGACAGTTCGAGCAGCCGCACTAAGGGTGGTGAGGTGGCTCGCCTGGCAGCAAGCATACCCGGCAGGCTATTGGGGATCCGTCTTCAAGGCGCCGTGGCCTGGGTTACGCACCGGCAAGCCTACCCGGTTAACGTAGGGTGAACATACAAAGGAAGATCGAACAGGAATGTAACATGCATAATATCAAAAGTACTGCAGGTTTATATTACATCAAGTGTTGCTGCAGTTCTAACTAAAGATAAAAATTGTCTTGGTCATGAACCTGCAGCGTCAGTGAGAGACGGGGTGCCTAATCCCGACGCTGCCCCTCCACCCTCTGAATGGGCTTGATATGCTCCTTGAGCGCCGCGAGGTCCACACCCTCCGGCAAGCTATCCAGCGTGGCGTCGAAGTCGAGGTTGGGGTTCTAGTACGCCATCTTGGTGAGGACCTTGGTCATGGCACCCTGGCAAAGCCTCGGGGCCTCATCGGCCAGCGAGGCCGCCTGGTTGTAGTGAAGCTGCTCCAAGGCCCCGAAGACACCCTCAAAGAACAGGGTCAGCTTGGCGTTGGGGCTCGCGTTGCGCTCCGGGGTATACCTCACATTTGGCATCCCCATGGTGGCCAGCTGCGTGGTGATCCTGCCGGCGACGTCTTCCAGGCGGCCGATCCAGCGATTCTCACCATCCACAAAATCCATGTGGCGACTCACTGGTGACCCGCCCGGAGCTTGGCGATTCACAGATAACCTGCCCGATCTTGGCGACTCATTAGTAACCCGGCGGGCGGGTCAGATAGAAGACTAGGCCCAAGGCCCAGAAGGCTGGCTCATGTTATGGTGGGCCGGCTTAAGAAGGAAGGGATGACGAATATTTCCTTTACGAGGAAGCAAGACCCGGACTTGTAATTAACTTGTAAGAGAAGATAGACTAGTCCTAGTCCTACTAGGACTCCACATGTAACCTGCCCCTCTAACTTATATAAGGAGGGGCAGGGCACCCCAAAGAGGGACAGGCAACAAGAAACAATATCTAGGGCTAGACACAAAGAGCCGGCTTACCGGCGACTCTCTCATGAGCATAATGAGACCTAGCCTCAAACAGCACGTAGGGTTATTACCGGATGATGTTTTCCGGGGCCCGAAGCTGTCTAAACCCTTGTCTTGTGCGTTGATCCGCCCTGCGTCTCTTATCCCAATCAACCCCTCTCAAGCTACTACATAGATGCGCTGGCCTCACGACTAAGTCCTTACACCTAGGACATCTGACGTGTCAATTCCACGACAGTTGGCGCCCACCGTGGGGCTCGCACACGGTGGTGTTGAGTTCTTGGAGGGCGCACTCTCAAGGATCGAGAAACTCACGATTGGCCGGTTGAAGAAGAGCCGGCACGAGACAATCACACAAGATTTGCTTTGGATCTGGGAGTACAGGATTTGAGTTGAAAAAAAATAGGGTTGCATGGTGCGCGCCGCTGTGACCGGACGATCTGTTAAGACCGGATTGATTTTTCGCCGAAACTATGTGTGGGGCAGATCGCGTCCAGGGCGGCTGACATGAGTAATGGAGATTAGCATGGAACGACTGCGTGACCCGCCGGACGACCGTGGACAGAGCCGACAAATTTATCGCTGGAAGGTCAGGATTATGGTTAAAGATTTTTGGAACTGGCAGATATGAGATTCGTGGAGATTTTAGGGTTTGCATGCGGCGCCTCACGCATTGCAGGGCGACCCGTTGAATTCGAGCAAAGATCGTTTTTTCAGCTGCAGATGAGACCGGACAGGAATCTGATTCGACGTCACCAATACATGTATGGATCCGAGTCAGATTGCTGCTCCTCTTCACGTCTACATCAGTACGGAGCAAGGCTGGTAATGATGGTTTAAACCGGCTGCAGAAATCCAAGGAGTGAAGAAACAATCATTGCATGGTGGGGCTCCTGAGGTTTGATGGAAAACTGCTCTCGTTTGGGGATCAGGAAATATTATTATAGTACTACTCTGCTGCTAGTTCAAGTGCAAAGCGATCAAGCAAAAGAAAAAAAAAGATATATGTCCACGCGTACATGTGTGGATTTCTATTAAGATATTTTGTGTGAAGAAAATTGGAGTTTCTTAGATGAATTTTTTTATCCGAGTTGCCGAGGTCAACAAGAAGTCTGCAGCTGGCCGGGTTGATGATTATTGTCTATGGTTCTATCAAAATTGCCGCTAAAGTCATAGTATGTTTGAGGGAGAACAGTACGCTCAAAAATTCTTTAAATACCGTCATGCAACAGCACGAGTGCATGGTCGCCTTTTCCATCGAGCCGCTGCTCCTCCGTGACCGATTACTACTGCCACCCGGTCGTCTTCACTCGCCGGCGTCGTTAAACAGCCAGCACTGGGCCTCAACTCCAAGTTGCTAAGCCGCCCCTACGTAAAATCGCCTTGGCTGCTGTTACCGCTTCCGATGAGTACCGACGAGCATCTCCCGCCGTTCCCTTTGCTGGTGTTGCTACTGCCTTGGGCGTCGCTGGCTTTGTGCCGCGCCGAGCTATTGACTGTTTGTATGGCGTGGCGAGTTGCTAAAGATCAGTTACGAAGTAGCACTCGTTGAAGTGTTGTCTACATAAAAGACAAGTTGACAGGGACACCCAAGTTCAATGCATTGAGGAGCGTGGCTTACTTAAAAACCGGATGGATGCATGGTTATTTATTCGGATGTGAAGGCCATCATTTGGTCGGATTGCTATGCAGTCACTTTATCCAAAAGGCACATCAGGTGATATCCATTCAGTTTACTTTTTATCAGTACTTGTTTATTTTTTGTAAAAACAACCACTCTGCCCAATAGTATTTTTATACGCAGGTAAATTATTCATTGCAAAAGTGTTGATATACCGCAGATATGGAGCATGTGCCAGCATCATTTTTACTGGCGTTCGTCTGTGTCACACGACTTCACGGACACGCGTGAAAGCCGCCACCCCTGCGGTCTGGTCTACATCAACACGCCAGCCGACCCTCCCGTCCACGCGGCTTACCGCGCTAGTGATTAACTCGCCTGGCTGCGCCGGCTTACAACGACGCTGCCGACTCTCCCTGTCTGTGCCGGCTTACAACGCCGTGGGCGGCTCATCTGTCTGCTCCCGCGGCCGGTTCACCCGTGAAGGATTCCAGTTTCACCTAGTGGTCATCAACTTCATGGTGGGTTATTTTCGGCCTAAACACATCAGTGATATTATACTGCGGAGATGGAGGCACGCCAACATCTTTTGGCACAGGTGGTCTTCGTTATTCAACGGACCCTCGCACCGGCTTACAACGCCGTGGCCGTCTCTCGCGACCGCGCCGGCTTACCACACCGTGGCCGTCTCTCGCGACCACGCCGGCTTACAACAAGGAGGACAACTCACCCATCCGCACCGGTTTACAATGCCACGGCCGACTCATCTGTCTGTGCCGCCTCTGATGTTACGGTCGTCCTTACCGTCCGTCTCTCGCGGCCTGATCTACATCAACACACCAGGCCGCACTTGTCTGGATGAGTTGTTTATTGATTATGAGCAAGTCACTACTTGGGAAGCCCGGTTTTCTTCCAACAAACTGGAGGCAAATTATCATATATTATCAGCCGTCGTCTGCACTGGATGGTTCAATGAGCAGGCGCACGAGTCGTGCATCTACAATTTGGTTAACTTCGAACAACTAGTTGGAAGGAGCCATTGGCCGAGTTGTTGACACGACTCATATGGGATCATTTATAACCCGCCGCAGTCGCTTCAACCTTCTGTGGGTTCACATCGTGTTATCAACACCAATGATATACAAGTTATGACGGTTTATATCACGGTTAAATATGGAGAATCTCAAGCCGACTCCTCGAGTCATCTTGAGACTCGGGGGCTACAGTGACATGACTCGGGAACCCCGGGTCGTTGGAGGGAATGATAACCCGGTTCTAGAGGCTACTACCATATTGATGAAAATTTAAAGGCCATCAGAAAATTGCCGGTTCAAAATAAATATTCCGGTTTAAAATCCGGTTCAAGAGATATCTCTCTCCCGCAAAGTTTTGAAGCTCTCAAATCCGGTTCAAACATCCGGCTCAAGGTAAATTTATATCTTACAAAGCTTTGGAGCTCTCAATATCCGGTTTACAAATTTCCGGTTCAAAAAGAAGTTATCTCTCGCAAAGCTTGAGTTCTCAGGAAAAATTAAAGGGACCAAAGAGAGTCTGTTACAAAGCACAACTCAAATATGGGTACCCTGCTTTAATGGCCATTGGGAGCTAATCGTATTCGAATTTAGTTTAACCCTTTTGGTGTGTGACCCTGATCGTATTCGAATCAGAGTCGTTAAATATTCTCATGATCACTAGGGGCTTCCTGTTCAAACATAGGTCGTATTCGAACCAAAGAGAACATACCTGTCGATACCCTTTTGATTGGCACACTGCCGAGCTCACTAGGGGGTTTCTTGATCGTATTCGAATCATAGCTCAACCCCTTTTGAGAACCGACGTGGATCGTATTCGAATCAGCGTCGTTAAACAACTCTCAAGGTCATTTGGGGGCTTCCTGTTCAAACATAGGTCGTATTCGAACCAAAGAGAACATAGCTGTCGGTACCCTCTTGATCGGCAACGCCAAAGCCATTGGGGGCTATATGATCGTATTCGAATCTTAGCTTAACCCCTTTGGGACGGTTTTCTGATCGTATTCGAATCAGAAGCCTCAAAATTGTTGAAGTCTCTTTTTGCAAACAATTTTTGGATTTTATTTGAAGCTCTTTTTCATATGTAAAGTGTATATGAGTGGTTTCTATTTAAACCCGGCTTGATTTTCGATGATAAGTCGCCAGCTTATGACAATCATCATATATTTGGAAGTATTGGCTTCTAAGGATTGGGTTATCACCCTTACTGCACAGGTCATGTAAACCAGCAGTACAAATTCAATATCACAGTGGTTATATGTGAGATATTATGACCCGCCCTGCGGTAAACCGCCAAGGGTTCTTGTGATCTACTTGCGTGCAGGATAAGACTACATTTGGGTGGTTACCCGCCATGGTTATTGACGTTAAGTCGCCAGGGCATATGTTGTTTAAACTTTGCAGGATTTACAGAGCTATGACTTACATAAATGATTAAATTCAAGCCCATCATAGATGGAAATTGGTGTGTCAAAAGGGTTATCAATTCTTGATTTTCTCAAAGGCTATAAGCCGCCGGGTTGTACAAATTCCGGCTTACAATGGAGGCGTATTAAATCGGCATCGGCCAAGAGCCGCCGGGTATTTAAACTCCGGATTGGCCTACCAGCAGATGAGGTATTCAAAGTCACTTTGGCGCAATGGCTATTATTTTATCAATTGATATGATTTATTCTACAATGGAAAGAATAGTCCCGAGTCGCTACAGGCTTACGACCCGGCACTTGGGGACTACATTATTCAAATTGAGATTACATCAAATGTGCAAGTCCCATGTCACTGCCATCATGCACCATGGCACTTGGGGGCTAATGCAAGATTACTTTTTATTGGCCTTGTTGAAGACCCGACTCATCATATTATGATAAACCGGCCCTTGGGGGCTACCAATTGCTCCTGTCAACAATTCAAGGTACATAAGTCTTAATCCATTATATTGAAGGATCCACTGTTTAGTTGGTAAAGCACAAAGCTCTTAACCTTGTGGACGTGGGTTCAAGCCCCATGGTGAGGGTTACATCATATGATTATTTTCAATGAAAAGTCCTAGCTCAGTATTATCTTACTAAGCCGGCCCTTGGGGGCTACACATTGCTGTTCAAATTTACATGATCATATTTATAAAGTCCCTGCTCATTATTGCATAATGACCTGGCCCTTGGGGGCTACACTGGTTGAAGTTTTTGAGAATCAGGCAATTACAAGTCCCAGGTTGCTGCAAGCATGACAACCCGGCACTTGGGGGCTACATAATATGGAATATTCAGTTTGTACTAGTGATTGGGATGAACAACATGGATTTCTTCAAAGTGGCAGTATTCATATTGAAGCAAGTCTTAAGCCATCGCTTTGTTCTGCTCAAGACTTGGGGGCTACAGGTATTATATTATTATCAAAGAAATATCTTCAATTTCTCTGTTTTGAGCAAAACCAGATTGATCCGGTGTCACCAATCATTATGACCCTGTGTCTGTAAACCGGCGTCATTAACAATCATAAACCGGCGTCGGCGACAATTATGACTTGGCATCATCTATTTATAACCCGGCAATTTTGGTACTCATAAACCGGTAAGTTTTATATCTTTAAGCCGGATGAATATAAGTTGAATATTTGAAGACCAATATTTTTGTCAAGTCAGAGCATTGAAAGCCGATTCAAGTGGATTGTTTCTTACAATATTTCTCTACAAGAGACCAATGCCAGCAAATTGACTCTGAAGCTGGCCTATTGACCCGGATTTCTCAAAAGAAGTATCTGGATTTTTGCATTCACAAAGTTTGAACATATCTATTAAAGGAGATTTTCTATGAATTCATGGGCATGTATCAAGAAAGAAATGACAAGGATTTAAAGATGATCAGGTGCCGGCTTACAAAATTTAACCCGGAGCACAACCTATCAAGTTTGTTCTTGTGTTTATTTTACAGGATCAGTTTAACATGGATAAATCCAAATTAAACTGGGGGCTAATGTCGGGGATATATCCCGCGGTATGACCCGGCTGGAATTGGCGACTCACTGGTGACCCGCCCGGAGCTTGGCGATTCACAGATAACCTGCCCGATCTTGGCGACTCATTAGTAACCCGGCGGGCGGGTCAGATAGAAGACTAGGCCCAAGGCCCAGAAGGCCGGCTCATGTTATGGTGGGTCGGCTTAAGAAGGAAGGGATGACGAATATTTCCTTTACGAGGAAGCAAGACCCGGACTTGTAATTAACTTGTAAGAGAAGATAGACTAGTCCTAGTCCTACTAGGACTCCACATGTAACCCGCCCCTCTAACTTATATAAGGAGGGGCAGGGCACCCTAAAGAGGGACAGGCAACAAGAAACAATATCTAGGGCTAGACACAAAGAGCCGGCTTACCGGCGACTCTCTCATGAGCATAATGAGACCTAGCCTCAAACAGCACGTAGGGTTATTACCGGATGATGTTTTCCGGGGCCCGAAGCTGTCTAAACCCTTGTCTTGTGCGTTGATCCGCCCTGCGTCTCTTATCCCAATCAACCCCTCTCAAGCTACTACATAGATGCGCTGGCCTCACGACTAAGTCCTTACACCTAGGACATCTGACGTGTCAATTCCACGACAAGGCCGCCTGGTTGTAGTGAAGCTGCTCCAAGGCCCCGAAGACACCCTCAAAGAACAGGGTCAGCTTGGCGTTGGGGCTCGCGTTGTGCTCCGGGGTATACCTCACATTTGGCATCCCCATGGTGGCCAGCTGCATGGTGATCCTGCCGGCGACGTCTTCGAGGCGGCTGATCCAGCGATTCTCACCATCCACAAAATCCATGTGGTTGGCGGCTTCGTTCTTCCGTTGTTGCTTCTCGACCTCCAGATCCTTGGCCAAGTTCTCCTCCCGGGCCTTGGCCTCTGAGAGCGTCTCCTCAAGGCCCTCCAGCTTCAGCTTCAGGTCCTTGATGGACTCATTGGCCTTGGAGAGCTGCTCAGCATTGCCAAGGACTGCGCCCTGCGCCTCTACCAGGGCACCGCTGAGCGTGTTCTTCTCCTCGGCCAGCTTTTGGGTCTGGTCCTTCAGCCCGTCCCGCTCCACCTCCAGCTCCTTCACCTTGCCGGCGTGAACCCGAGCTTGGGCGTTGAGTGCCTCCCTGTGCCTCTGCTCCAGCTCTTGGGTCCACTGCACGACGAGCTTCTCCACCTCCTCATCCTTATCGCGCAGCGTTGCGGCAAGCTTCTCCTCACGCACAGCAAGGTCCTCCTCCTGGGAGTTCAGCGCGGCCTGCTGCTGGTGCCGAGCAGCCTCGGCCTAGGCAGCCTGCTGCCCCGCCAATTCCTGGGCCTTCTTGATGTCGGCCCGCTTCATGGTGAGCTCCACCTCGCGCTTGGCCAGCTCGCCCTGGGCGGTGTTCAGCTCCTCACAAGCTTGGCGGAACCAAGTTTGCGCCTCGGCGACGCGTCCCTCGAGGTCCGCCTCCGCCTTGTCCACCACCACCATCATGGACTTGGCCTTGTCCAGGCGAGCGCGGTGAAGCGCCTGGAGCTTCTGGAAGTTGGCGCCCATGGCCTGGAGGAGCCGCTCTTCCTGGGAACCACCGCCACCGGCGCTCGGCTCGCCAACAACCTCAAGTCCGGCGGCGGCGAGCACTTCATCATCGAACACCTCCCCTTCAACGGGCGCCCCGATGCTTGCCGTCCCTGGGAGGTGAACGAACAGGTCGTCGCTCACCCTCAGGTACCTGCCTGAGCCAGAGGCAGCAGAGGAGGAAGGTGGGTCGTCAACCACGTACTCCTTGGCAGCGCCCTTGCCAGCCTCCTCGGCAGGCCCCTTGCTGGCCTCCTCGGCAGCAGCCTTGCTGGGCTCCCCGGCAGGCCCCTTGGCGGCGTCCTCAGCGGCACCCTTGGTAGCCTCCTCGGTGGTGATCTTCTCGGCCTACGCCGCGGCATTCTTGGCGACATCCTCGATGACGGTGTCTATGTCCTCTAGATCCGCCGAGGGAAGATCTGGATACCGAGAAGGGGATGAGGCGAAGCCAAGACCAAGATTCAGAAAAAAGAGAAAAGCAACAGGGACGGAAAGCGAGTGACTTACCAGTGACGGGCTGGGAAGCAGAGGTCCCCTCCCCGCCAACATTTGGCGCTGAGGCGAAGCCACCAGCGCCCGAGTTCGCCTCCTCCTCCTCCGTGTGCATGGGCTCGGTGCTTGGCGCCCTTGCCGGGGATGCCCCTCGGGGCGGCGTGTTGGGGGTAGCCCCCAGTGGCTCCTGCTGCTGCTGTCCTCCTCCTGCAACCACGACAAGGTTAGCGCCAAGGGATCATACCCCCAGCGCACGTCGACGAGGGTGAGTGATGAACTTACGTTGGGGGTTGTGCCGGGGGCTGCTGTCCGGACTGCTCAACACCACCAGCGGTGTACCGGAAGTCCCTGCCGGGGGCTGGCCGCTCGCCGAAGTCCTGGCCCTCTTCACCCTCTGGGGCAGTGTCTTCGCGTCCCTGCAAAGATGAAGACGAATCAAGATAAGTGGCACGGTTTGAGGGGGTGGATATGACAGAAAGGGACAAGATACTTACTCGTCCTCCACCTCCTCCTCTACTGCCTTCCTCTTCCTCCTTGGCCTGAGGGACCTGAAGTCAAAGTCGACCTCCGTGCCAACGCATGCCGGGGGGTGGGGAAGAAGGTGGGGTCTGAGCGCGCTTAGACGAAGATGAGGCAGATGCTTTCTTCTTCGCCACCGCGGCCTTCGCCAATTTCTTCGCCGCCGCAGCCCTCATTTGGCGCGCAGACATCTCCTGGGCATGCCGGGGTTGCACGGCCCTGCCAGGCCGAACCAGCTCCCCGGAGCTGGCCCGCCGCAGGACTCGCCCTCTCCCCGTGGCTGGAGGGTCGATAGACTCCTCCTCCAACGACGACAACGACAACTCATCGGCGCATCTTCAATGAGAGGGGCCCTGGTGCCGGCGCTGCTGGCCTCTCCAGCGGATTCCGCCCACTGGGCGAGCTCCTTCTCCTCCGCGGCTGCTGCAGCCTCGTCCTCCATGCTGCCAGCGCTGCCGGCCTGCCTGGCGAGCTCCGCCTCCGCCGCCCTGGTGGCGATATAGTCCAGCTCGCCGTGAGTGGTGGCCTGGATGAGCAGCGGCTCGTTGCGGAGATACACCTCAGCCAAGCCATCAAAGAACTCCTGCACCTGCTCCTCCGGCGGCGGGCCCCAGTTTTGGACAGGACCGTGCGCATTGCAGTCCGGCATCATGGTGATGATGCCGGTCTGGTGCGAGTTGTTGCTCAGCGGGATCACCCCCGCCAGCAACCCAAACAAGGGCCCCTTGATGACCTTGCCTGCCTTCTTAGCCTTGCCAGACCTCTCGGCCCAACCTTCGCGGTTCATGTCGCGCTGAAAAATCCGCTGGCAGAAGTGAGCGTGCCCCATCACCGTGAAGTTGTGATTGAGGTCAGGGCAAAGCCTCATGATGTCAGCCGCGTTCTGGAAGAGGCAGGCCGGCCTCCCCTTGTTATGTAGAGGAGCGATTCGGCGGCGGAGGAAATCCGCCCCAATCATCTCCAGGGTCAGCCCGGCAATGGTTAGGCGGTGGATCCTGGTGGTGGCGATCTTGAGCTTGTCGTCCTGGGCATCGACGTCGCCCCAGTCGTTCCTGCGAACCGGCGGACCCGGCAGAACTCCTGTGGATCGTCCTCCTCAATCCAGCACCACCGGCCCCACCATTCTTCCCACCTCTCCTTCTGGGCGCCCTCCAGGTACGTCCCTTTGGACCTTGGGATCCAGGTGACGCAGCCAGAAATAGCGCCTCCCTTCTGGATGCGAGGGTAAAAATAATGGCGGAAGAGCGCCGTATTGGGAAGAACTCCGGCGAAGCCCTCACGGAGATGGCTGAATAGAGCCATGCACGCCACGGTGTTTGGAGTAAAATCTAGGAGGTGGAAGCCAAATGTGTGCATGATATCGTTGAAGAAATCGGTGAAAGGGGGCAAAAGGCCGCAAGAAAAGTAATTGACGAAGAACGGATACCGATTCGGGGCGGCCTCGGTGCAATTGGCGGGGATGATGCGCGTGGCTGGATGCCCCGTCGTCTCCCCCCCGTCTTGCACCCCCATAGGGGCTTGAAGCAGTCCCGGAGTTCGAACACGTCGACCGTCGAGGGGAAGTAGGCGAGCTGCGTTCGCCATGGCGCCAACTCGCTCTCCGGCGGCTCCGTCGCCATGGCGTCCTTGGCCACTCCCTTGCCCTTGATGGTTTTGGGGCCATGGCGGCTGCGAAAGGCGAGGGATGGAGGACGGCGAGGGCGCAGCAGCAGCGAGCAAAGGCGAAGAGCTTGAGAAGAAGGAAGAAAGGAACGGCGGATGCAAGATTGGGGAAGACGCAGGGAGGGGGGTAAATGAGCAGCGCCCCCGCGGTTATTCCCTTTTACGGGGAAGGCACGAGCCGCCTCTTTTCCCATTAACTGCGATGTGATGCATGCGTGCAGGAACCGCCCCACGCATGACCCCCACGTCACGCACGATCCTCCACGTCGCGTGTTCAACGCGGGTCGTGGGGAAGCGCAGCGGATGCAACAGTTACTACGGTGAAAATCCGCCCCACCTGCCCGCGCACCGTTCTGGGCCTGGCCCAACAACGCGTCGCGCTTATGTGTGGCCCAGGCCCGGGGGCTCCTCTCGGTGTACAAAAGTAGGAGCTCTCCTTTTGACCCCTTTACTTGTGCTCGAGCAGTCAGAGCCACGTGCCACGGCCACACTTAGCAGGGCAGAAGAGGGAAGCCGGAGAGAAGCCGAAGCACAAAGCAATCAGAGACAACGCCAAGACCAGAAACACAAAGAGCAAAGGGGCGAGGTGGACTCCCCCGGCAAGACCCTTGCCGGAGGCGGCCTCCGCGGCCCCGGCAAGACCCTTGCTGGGGCGGCCTCCGCGGCCCTGGCAAGAGCCTTGTCGGGACAACTTGCCCAATGCCAGCAGAGCGACCCACCCTTGAGCCCAAAGGTTCCAAATGCTGTCAACAACTACATTGGAACCAGGGCTCGGGGGGCACCTCCGTGGTGGCATGCAGATCTTTGTCAAGATCATAAACATACAAGATCAGATGAGGATCAAAACACGATGATCCTCGGCGGGATCCTAGCCGAGAAAATCCAAAAGACCCCCAGCAAGCGCCTTGCCGGGGACGACTGCAACGCCACGGCAAACCCTTGCCGGCCCCACGGCAAGACCCTTGTCGTCCCCCCGGCAAGACCCTTGCCGAGGGCATCCGCGGGGCCACTGCCAGGCCCGCACTAGCCAAGACTCCACCACCGTCCCCAAGCAGCTGCTAGCTCAACCAGCTGGGCAGGCACCTGCGTGGCGACGGGCGGCCTCTACACCGACTCAGCAAGCACCTGCGTGGTGGCATGCAACTCTTCGTGAAGGCCATGTCACCGCGCCACCTCAGCAGCCTGCCTGCCTACATGGTGTCGCACACATCGCTGGCCTGGGCACGTGCCGAAGCAAGGTGAAGCGGCGACGGATGGGGCAGGCCTCGTTCCCGTCCCCGATAAAGCTAATGGACACCTAAGTAGCGCATTGAATGCTCTTTGTCCCGTAACGTCGAGCGATAAGCTCGCGCACTGTACACCTTTCCACCTCCTGTGTGCCACTGTGGAAACCCCTTTTTGACTATAAAAGGAGGCCCGAGGCATACTGGAGAGGGATTCGGCTCTTTGGAACTACGCAGCCACCGTAGCTAGTTCGAGAGCTCAAGAACACTCTGAAATACACACCAAAGGAGGACTAGGGTATTACGCATCCTCGCAGCCCGAACCTGGGTAAACGATCTTTGTGCTAGCTCCTAAACCTGCTCTTCTCACAAACCCGCGCCCGCCGACCGTAGAAGGGATCCCAGTGACCCCATAGGTGTCGTTCCCACCGACACTGGTGATGAACATGAACCTAGAGATAATGTTAATGATGATGTTCATGTTGATGCTCAACCTAGCAATAACAATGATGTAGATATTGAACCTGCTGTTGCTAGGAAGCACGGTAAAGGAAGAGAAACATGGGTTTAGAAACCCATGCCCTTTCCTCCTAAACCATCCAAGAAAAAGGATGATGAGGATTTTGAGCGCTTTGCTGAAATGATTAGACCTATCTTTTTGCGTATGCGTTTGACTGATATGCTTAAAATGAATCATTATGCTAAGTATATGAAGGATATAGTTACAAATAAAAGAAATATACCGGAAGCTGAAATTTCCACCATGCTTGCTAATTATACTTTTAAAGGTGGAATACCTAAGAAACTAGGAGATCCAGGAGTACCAACTATACCATGCTCCATTAAAAGAAACTATGTTAAAACTGCTTTATGTGATCTTGGGCCGGTGTTAGTGTTATGCCTCTCTCTTTATATCGTAGACTTGATTTGAATAAGTTGACACCTACTGAAATATCTTTGCAAGTGGCTGATAAATCAACTACTATACCTGTCAGTATTTGTGAGGATGTGCCTGTTGTGGTTGCAAACATTACTATTTTAACGGACTTTGTTATTCTTGATATTCCCGAGGACGATACTATGTCGATTATCCTTGGTAGGCCCTTTTTGAATACTGCAGGGGGTGTTATTGATTGCAACAAAGGCAATGTCACTTTTCATGTTAATGGTAATGAGCATACGGTACACTTTCCGAGGAAACAACCTCAAGTCCACAGTATCAATTCTATTGGAAAAATTCCAACAATTACTATTGGAAGTTTTGAATTTCCTCTCCCTACTGTCAAGAAGAAATATGATATTCTTATTGTTGGGGAAGTGCATATCCCCGTTGAGGTAACCTAGTGTTATTCGAAATTTCTCCGGTTCCATGTTATTCGAAAGGAGTTTGTTAACAAGACTTGATCAACCTTCTTAGTGGATTCCTTTTGATGAGCATGATATGGATGAAGTTAGAAAGCACAACTATCTGTACCCTCCTTTTACTTTCTGTTATTTAGAATAAACAAAGCAAAAATAATATTTTCCATCTGTTTTATGAATTATCCTTGAAAAGAAAAAATACACCGAAAATAAAAGTTCTCCAAATGTCCCGAAAATGAAATATGATTTTTTCTAGAATATTTAAGAATATCTGGCACTGAGAACACATCAGGGGGAGCCAGCACCTGGCCACGAGGGTCCAGGGTGCGCCCTACCCCCTGGGCGCGCCCCCTGCCTCGTGGGCCCCACGTGGCCCCCCTCCACTTATTCCAGCACCCACACACTCCTTCTTCCTGCAGAAAAAAATCATCAACCAGCTCAAGCACGAGTTCTAGCTCATCTTGCTACCATGTTCGATCTCCTTGCTCAAAGCTCCATTCACAAAACTGCTTTGGGGGATTGTTCTTCGGTATGTGACTCCTCCAATGGTCCAATTAGTTTTTGTTCTAGTGCTTTATTTATTGCAAATTTTTATTGCTGAGGTGACCCTGTTCTTGAGCTTGCATGTCAAATTTATTTGGTCCCAAGTAGTTTTAATGCATGATATAGTCTCTAGGCACTTGTAGGAGTAGTTGCTATCAATTTTATTGAGTTTGGTTCACTTTTATTTTGTGTCACTAAAAATTTCAGAAATTTTTCAGAGGAAGAAATATGTTTAGGAAAATATACCAAGGTGGTTCTTCAAGGAAGCAAGGACCCAGGCCCGCAATACGTGAGCCAGACTATGAACTACCAAGAGAAGCTCAAGTGCGGCCTTGTGAATGGTCGTCAGAAAATTTCATGGTCCAAGCAGGAATTAAGGAGGAATTTGACGCATATGTGCGTAATGCTGAACTCGAGGGCTTCATGCTAGATAAGTGCCCTCAGTATTATTACCTAACTGATTCCTTTGTGAGAAGGTTCAAATTTTCATCCTCGTGCAATTCTCACACTGTCCTATTTGATCTTTATGATAAATCCTATACCATGGACTTAGAAGATTTTAATACTTCTTTAAACCCCGCAATGGGGTAGTGCTAGTGATCCTCGCAAATCTGAGTTCAAATATTTTCTTGCTAGTATCACTGTGGGAGAATCTAGAGAAATAACACAAGCTACCATAGGGAGCATTCATTTTCCTGCTATACATTATTTTGCTCTCTTTATAGGTAGATGTATTAACGGTATGGACGAGGCATGTCACATGTGTTTCCCGGATCTTAGTGTTCTCAAGAGTGCTATATTAGGAGACAAACAATATAACTTGGGGGCATTGTTGCATGAAGGCTGCATCTTGATAGTTTAAGTGGAGACATGTTTGGTGGAATTTATGCAACCCGTGTGGCTAATTTTCTTGAGATACCCATACATGAAAATGATATGGAATTGCCTCCTGCTTATTTAGATTATAATGCTATGGTTCGCCATCAGTTTGTTGAGAGGAATGAACAATCTCTCCAGTACCGACTAATCTTTGATAGACGACGCACTGTCCATGTTGCTCTCCCTGCTCCTAGTTTCTTTGACTTTCAGGCAAAAAGGAGATATATTATAACCAGGAAAGAGGCGAACGAGTATGAGAGGAGGACAAAGGCAGCTCACCTCCAAGCTGCAGCTCATGAGGCAATAGCTGCTGCATCTCAGTACGACCCTAGCTACAACTTTGATCCTTGGGCATAGACCAACTTAGGCCAAAAGCCTAAGCTTGGGGGAGTATGTATTTCTCACCGACATTACATTCATGTTCACACACTCATTCCAGTTGTCGGTGCTCATACTTTTTCATTGTACTATCCATGCTAGTTTATTTTCTTTTCTCGCTTTCTTCTTGTGTGTCTGAAAAACCTTAAGAAAAACAAAAAAATTAGTTGTAGTTTTTAGCTAGCTTACTTTCCATGCCTGTAGTAGTAGTAACTAAAAGAAAACCCAAAAAGATTTCTCGTTCTTCTTTTGCTTATTGGGAGCTTTCCCGTGTAAATAGTTTTATTTCTTTTCTTTTCTTTGGGGGTCGAGAGGAGAAGACCATAATGAAAATGTTGAAGTGGCTCTTATAAGCATTATTGTTGATTTAACCAAGAGCCCATATTACCTTGTCTTCTCCCTTGTATTAAATGCTTGCAGATTCCAGCTTAGTCCAATGCACATGCACTATTACTATTATCCACACCGTTCGGTCGTGCAAGTGAAAGGCAATAATGACCATATATGATGGACTGATTGAGATGAGAGAAGCTGGTATGAACTCGACCTCTCTTGTTTTTGTAAATATGATTAGTTCATCGTTCCTGATTCAGCCTATTATGAATGAAACATGTTTTCAATGACAATTAGAGATTATAGTTGCTTATGCCATGCTTAATTAGCTAGGAGTTTATAATGGTTTACCTTGCGTGCCAACATGCTATTAAAATGGTTGTGATGTGGTATGATAGGGTGGTATCCTCCTTTGAACGATTCGAGTGACTTGACTTGGCACATGTTCACGCATGTAGTTGAAACAAAATCAACATAGCCTCCACGATATTTATGTTCATGGTATCAACATATCCTACTCATGCTTGCACTCAATGTTTATTAATTTTAATGCATGTTCATGACTGTTGTCGCTCTCTAGTTGGTCGCTTCCCTGTCTTTTTCTAGCCTTCACTTATACTAAGCGGGAATATTGCTTGTGCATCCACTTCCATAAACCCCAAAGTTATTCCATATGAGTCCACTATACCTTCCTATATGCGGTATCTACCTGCCGTTCCAAGTAAATTTGTATGTGCCAAACTCTAAACCTTCAAATAAAATTCTGTTTTGTATGCTCAAATAGCTCATGTATCAACTAGGGCTGTCTGTATCTTCCCTGCTAGGCGGGTTATTCTCAAGAGGGTTGGACTCCGCTCCTCTCTCATGAGAGAATGGCTGGTCACTGGGATGCCCAGTCCAATGCTCAAATCAAATCAAAATAATTGCAAACAAAACTCCCCCAGGACTGTTGTTAGTTGGAGGCACCCGTTGTTTCGGGCCAGCCATGGATTGATGCTTGTTGGTGGTGGGGGAGTATAAACTTTACCATTCTATTTGGGAACCGCCTATAATGTGTGTAGCATGGAAGATATCGAGATCTCTCGGTTGTTATGTTGACAATGAAAGTATGCCGCTCAAAATATTATTTATCTCTGCTTTAAAATCGAGTTCTGGCACCTCTACAAATCCCTGCTTCCATCTGCGAAGGGCCTATCTATTTACTTTTATGTTGAGTCATCATCCTCTTATTAAAAAGCACCAGCTTGAGAGCACCACTATCATTTGCATGCATTATTATTAGTTTATATTGAATATGACTATGACTGGATCTCTTTTACCATGAATTACAATGTTTAGTCAGTCCTTGATCTTCAGAGGTGCTCTGCATTTATGTTTTGCAGTCTCAGAAAGGGCTAGCGAGATACAATCTTGTTATATCATATTATGATTGTTTTGAGAAAGTGTTGTCATCCGAGATTTATTATTATTGCTCGCTAGTTGATTATGCCATTGACATGAGTAAACATGAGACCTAAATGTTATTGTGAATATGGTTAGTTCATAATCTTTGCTGAAAACTTGAATGCTGGCTTTACATATTTACAACAACAAGAGCAAACAGAGTTTGTAAAAGTTTTTCTTTATCACTTTCAGTTTATCTACTGAATTGCTTGAGGACAAGCAATGGTTTAAGCTTGGGGGAGTTGATACGTCTCCATCATATCTACTTTTCCAAACACTTTTGCCCTTGTTTTGGCCTCTAACTTGCATGATTTGAATGGAACTAACTCGGACTGACATTGTTTTTAGCAGAATTGCCATGGTGTTATTTTTGTGCAGAAATAAATGTTCTCGGAATGACCTAAAACTTCACGTAGAATATTTTTGAAATTAATAAAAAATACTGGTGAAAGAATCAAGACCAGGGGGCCCACACCCTGTCCACGAGGGTGGGGGGCACGCCTACCCCCCTGAGCGCGCCCCCTATCTCGTGGGCCCCCTGGAGCTCCACCAACCTCAACTCCAACTCTATATATTCACGTTCGGGGAGAGAAAAATCAGAGAGAAGGATTCATCGCGTTTTACGATACTGAGCCGCCGCCAAGCCCTAATCTCTCTCGGGAGGGCTGATTTGGAGTCCGTTCGGGGCTCCAGAGAGGGGAATCCGTCGCCATCGTCATCATCAACCTTCCTCCATCACCAATTTCATGATGCTCACCGCTGTGCATGAGTAATTCCATCGTAGGCTTGCTGGACGGTGATGGGTTGGATGAGATTTACCATGTAATCGAGTTAGTTTTGTTAGGGTTTGATCCCTTGTATCCACTATGTTCTGAGATTGATGTTGCTATGACTTTGCTATGCTTAATGCTTGTCACTAGGGCCCGAGTGCCATGATTTCAGATCTGAACCTATTATGTTTTCATGAATATATGTGAGTTCTTGATCCTATCTTGCAAGTCTATAGTCACCTATTATGTGTTATGATCCGTTAACCCCGAAGTGACAATAATCGGGATACTTACCGGTGATGACAGTAGTTGAGGAGTTCATGTATTCACTAAGTGTTAATGCTTTGGTCTGGTACTCTATTAAAAGGAGGCCTTAATATCCCTTAGTTTCCATTAGGACCACGCTGCCACGGGAGGGTAGGACAAAAGATGTCATGCAAGTTCTTTTCCATAAGCATGTATGACTACATTCGAAATACATGCCTACATTACATTGATGAACTGGAGCTAGTTCTGTGTCACCCTAGGTTATAACTGTTGCATGAGGAATCGCATCCGACATAATTATCCATCACTGATCCATTGCCTACGAGATTTTCACATATTGATCTTTGCTTAGTTACTTTACCATTGCCACTATTACAATTACTACAAAATTGCTACTGTTACCTTTGCCACCGTTACCGTTACTTCCCTACTACTTTGGTACTAAATACTTTGCTGCAGATATTAAGTTATCCAGGTGTGGTTGAATTGACAACTCAGCTACTAATACTTGAGAATATTCTTTGGCTCCCCTTGTGTCGAATCACTAAATTTGGGTTGAATACTCTACCCTCGAAAACTGTTGCGATCCCCTATACTTGTGGGTTTTCAGCATATGCCATTTCCTCGGATGATCTTTGGTATGTTGGTCCTCGAAGAAACAGAACTACGTATCACTCTCTACTGCTGAAGCTGAGTACATTGCTGCTGGTTCATGCTGTGCTCAATTGCTATGGATGAAGCAAACCCTCAAGGAATACAACATCAATGTGAAGAATGTGCCTCTCTACTGTGACAATGAGAGTAACATCAAGATTTCTCATAACCCAGTTCAGCACTCGAAGACAAAGCACATCCAGATTTGTCATCATTTTCTTCGTGATCATGTGTTGAAGGGCGACATTTCTATCGAGCACATGAAGACTGAAGAACAGCTAGCCGATATCTTCACAAATCCCTTGGATGAGAAGAGATTTAGCAAGTTGCGGTGTGAGCTAAATATCTTAAAATCTTCGAATGTTCTTTGAAAAGGACACACATCCTAACACTTATGCAAATTTGATGACTTAGATGTGCAACACACGAAGTAACGTTTTTCTTAAAGCAATGAAGACTAACCCTGTAAGTGTGAAGAAATTAACGAAGAATTTGATTCTCAAAGCCCTACGACAATTGTACGCGGTGTCTGAAATCATCATTCTTATACGGTGGGTCACGCCACCAACAAAAGTTGAAATTCTTCAATTTGAGTTTTTCTTCATTTTTGGAATTCCTCAGTTGTTCAAATTCTTCAACTTTGCATTGTCTTCACTCTTTCCATTGTTGTTCTTCCTTCACTATATATATATATATATATATATATATATATATATATATATATATATATATATATATATATATATGAGTTTTCAGTCCTCTACAGCATTCACTTGTTGCTATTTCTTCAAGCTGACCTTTCCGCTAAGTGAATGTGATCGGACCCTTCCCCCTCTATGCTAAACTCAACCTACTCTGTTCACAAATTCTTCATGCGTGTTCTATTTGAAACCCGTTCAAAATCTTCACTGTGTCCTTGTCAGCTGAAGAATTTGCGAATGAAACTTTAAAATACTCTTATCTGAATTTTCAGCTTCTGCTGCTCAAATCGTTTCGCATCCTACGATAAGACTTATCTATTCACCCAGTATCTCACACGATCGCCACCTCTCTGTAGTGGGTGACATATGTCTCTAGGATGAGAAGGGTCAGGGGCACGTTTGTCCATTTTCCTCGGGCGAGCGCTTTTTCACCTCTATTATAAATACCCCTCACCCTCCTCAGATTTTATTTACCCCGCTCGACCTCACTCCCCACGCTCGAGCTCTCTGACCAAGCGCCGCCGCTACTTCCATCGTCGCCGGTGTGGAAGAGCTTCACCGCCTCGACCTCATCGCCATCGTACTCGCACCGGCCGCGGAAATCTTCACTCCGCCACCGCCGTAGCTGTCTTCCTCTACCAAGTTAGGGCGTGGAAGATCTGAACGGACGAACTTCCAATCTACAACTCCCAGTTCATCGTCTTCTTCGTCAAGGGTAAATAAAATTTATTTTTACTGCCCTTGTTGATTCTGATGATTTCCACAAAATCTTCAAAAGGTGTTTATTCTTTAACTTCCACACACGTAAACACCTCACATGCATATGTTTTTGATCTATTTCTCTAAGCAACGTTTTTCTTCAAGATCCCTAATTGTGTGAATTTTTTAATCTATACAACTCTGGAACCTAAGTCAAAGAACGCTTATTGAAATTCCTCAAGACACGTCTGGTCAAATTCCTCAAACATGTTCAATTTTGAAAAACTTCTGAGAACGCATATGACCTCTCCAAATTCTTTGCACCTATACTCTATTCACAGGTACTCATGTCCGCTGCTGAATCACTAGGTTCTCATCAACTTAACTCATTTGCAGCGTTCCTTGAAGACAAGTTACATACCTCTTCAGAGAATTCTGCTGTTCAAATTCCTCAGCTGAAGACAATGGCTGATGGCAAGAGACCTAAGAAGGGAGGGAAAAATTGGAAGTTAACACTGCTTTTGAAATCCCTGAAGATATCTATGCAGGGTATTGCACACCTAATGAAGCAATTCATGGCAAGGAGACAAAGAATGAGCGCAAAGTGCGCATTCAGAAAATTGAGAGGAGATGGGCCAAAGAATGGAGGGAATATTGCTATGTAACTCCCAAGTACATGAAGAAATTCGTTGTACACCCTCCATGCTCAAGACCTCCATTGGCACTAGGCCAAGTTGCTGATCCCTCTAGCATCAAAAGAGGTGAGGACTTTCCCGCTGAATGGGCCAAGCAACAAGCTAAGTTGGCCAAAGTGGCCAAAGAAGCGGTGAGGAAATTCAACGAAGACTCTGCTGCTACTGCTGCTGAGGCCTCTACTAGCAAGCCCAAGAAGGCTATGCCTAAGAAGCCAGCTCGCAAGCCCAGTTCCTCAGAAATGCCCTCATGGCCAAGCTCGTCAAAGCCCTCACGGCAAATTCCTCAAGCAGCTCCAGTCCCCACTATTGCAAAATCTTTAGCTACTCCCACAAAGTCATCGACACGTGTGCATCTTGCCTCTTGCCAAAGGACCACAGGCATCTCAATTGTTTCAGGAGCATCTGCAAGCTCTTCAGCTCCTCCGTAGTCCTCAACAAGCCCAACTTTGCTGAAGACCAAGGCCACTGCTGGACGAGGCACTAGACCAAGTCCTGACAAGAAGCAGGTTGCCTTTCATGTGCCGTCCAGTGAAGACGAAGCTGATGATGAAGAACTCGCTGAAATCATCAAAGACAGAGAGCAACGGGCCGCTAGAGCCAAAGGCACAGATGTGCCACTTCTGTTGGATCCGAAGTTGATCCTAGACTTCATTGATCTCTCGCACAAGGACCCCAACACTCCTATGCCTGACTTCAATCTCACACCTGGCCAAAGTCACATGTTGACAGCCTTCATAGGCGAAGAAAAATGGAAATTTGAAAAGGCCAGGAAATTGAAGAAAGCTTAGTACAAGAAGGAGCGTTTCCTGAAGAAGAACGTTGTCAAAATGACAACTGATGAACTTGTGACCAAACAAACTGAGATAAAAACCCTCAGTGATGAATTTGACGCCTAGCATGCAGATTGGCTAGGAGCCAAGGTCAGATTCATCAAGATGGCCGAAAGATTCACCTCAAATGTTGCAGCTCCAGCGCAACATGAATCTCCTCAGGCTACATCATCTGCTCATCCTACTGAAGAACATGCCGGCACTGCTGATGAAAATCAGGCTGCTGAAGAAACTGAAAGCACCAGGGCTGATGAAGACATTTCAAGCACTGAAGAAACTGCCAAGGCAACCTCTAGTGTTGCGCCTGAGGATCAATCCAGGCCAGCTTAAGGATTTGTTGTTGCGCCTGAAGACACTGACAATGCCAGGGCAACTGGATCAGTTGCGCCTGAGGAAACTGAACCAAATTCCTCTGCTCCTCCTGCACCAACAACAAGTCCTATCCTTCCTTATGTATTAGAAGTGAAGAAAACCAAGGCTGCAGAGTGAGTAGCCGTGAAGAAAAGGAAAGCATCTGCTTCCTCAGAGTCTTCAGATCCCAAGAAGGCGAAGACTTTGACAAGCTCGTATGAAAACCCTATCGATGTTGTTCCAGTTTCAAGCATGCCATCAATGGAGATTGTACCCTTTGGTGAAGAATATGAGATTCCCAATGAATCTGATGAAGATGATCCTTCTGCTGCTTCAAGAGAGCAGTTGGATGAAGAAATTCAAGTGGATAACATCCCTTCAACCCCACTGGTATCCTCGCCCATGCCTCTTTTTACTGCTGAAGAGGCAGGTGTTAAGGAAATTGATGAAAAAGATGAAGACGTGGACATTGGGTGCACCACTCCAATTATGAATGATGACTACTGGGAAAGTCATCACCCCAATTCACCAATGTTCACCCCTCTGCAACAGATCCTCAGTCCCCTGTCCAAACTGAAGAAATTCACACAGGCTCTGAAGAACCTCAAGCTTCTCTTCTTACCATCCTTGAAGAAGTTCCAACCACTAGTGCTAATGTAAATGCTGCTGAAGAAATGGAGACCCAGGCTGCTACTGATGACATTGCACCTGAAATTCCTCAGCCTGTGGCTCCTGAGACTGTGATTCCAGAGGCTGTGAAGACTTTGACTAACACTCCTCAGCCCAAGCCCAAGAATCCCTTCTCCAAGAAACAGAAGTTCAAAGCTGAAGATTTCTTCAAGGATCACATTTTCTTCACTGTCTTCAATCCCTATGACTCTGCTCGTCTTCGATGGAAGCGCTTCTGGACAGCAAGTCAGATGAACTTCTATTCTTCACTGCTATTCGATAAGGACAAGATCTTTGACCTTGAGCACATTCCTCATGTGTATATGGAGTCACTGCCCTGCTTCACCCCAGTCTTGAGTGTTCTTCATGATGCTGGGCTGCTCAACTTTTGCACCGACATCTGTGACTAGAATGAATAACTCATTCTTCAGTTCTATGCTATGTTGCACATCACAGGCAACGCTGAAGATGTGAATTCATGGGTGTTGGACTGGATGGCTGAAAACACTCACTACAAACCTCCGGCCTCTGAATTACTTCATGCCATCCTAGTCAGCCCTCCCCTTGAAGGTGCAAGGCTCATCTACCATGACACTGAAGTATCTGATCATTTCATGCAAGTACTGATGAAGCCTTTGAAGCCTGGCCAAGCTCCAAGAACCAAATTCCTCATCAAGGAATTGCTCTATGTGCCAAGGACAGTTTACAAGATATTGACCAAGACCCTCAGTCCAATCAAGGGCCACGACTTAATGAAGAAGAAGTTGTTGGCATCATGAAGAATTTGCTTTTCAACATCATACATGGCGTGCCTATCAACTACCATGATTTCTTCATGAGGACTTTGGAAAATGTCGCTCTTTCACCGTTTGAATTGAAGCCTTACGCTCACTGGATCATGAGATTCATTAGATCAAGGTCTTCAATCAACTACAAGGCTGCCACTCTCAACCATGAAGTCCTCAAACTGACTATTTACTCAACTGATGAGAAGGGCAAGGCCGCTGTTATTTATGAAGGCACTCGTCTATTGGATGGCCAGTTTCGCAAAGCTGCATCTTACTCCACCAATGATAACTCTGCCAGACATGACAATACTGCAAATGTTCCAAAGCCAAATCCTCGAGGAACTGCTCCAAGGGTGATGACTGATCGTGAGCTTCTCCCCAGTCTTCATCAGAAGGTCGATCGCAACCACAAATGGGTCAAGCGACAGTTTGGTTCAATTCTTCAGAACATGACAATCACACAGAACTCTGTGAAGAAGAACCATTACTATCTGCATGAAGTATTTGATCGCACCTGAGCCGTTCTGTCTCATCTCTACGGTGAAGATGACCTCAAGCAGATGGGCTTCAAGCAGGACTTTGACTGGTCTCAGCCACCTTTGAAGAAATTCAAGAAGGTCAAAGTTCCTCACTTGGTGGCCAGCTCCTATTCTTCATCGCGCAAGATTGATGAACATGAAGACTTGGACGACACTGCGGCAGGCCCTACATCAACAAACGACCCCAACAACGCTGGCGCTCCTCCATCGACTTCGTGATGATATTCTTCAGGGGTGTTAGTCCTCACTTTTCGCCCCTTTTGGTCATTTGATGACAAAGGGGGAGAAATTTGAGTTAGCCTTCAAGCGGGTCTCTATATATGGGCGTTTTTTTGCTAAGTTACAACTCTCGTTCTTCTGAAGACTTGTTGGATCGAGTTGTAAACTTAAGTCCGACGGTGGTCTGATACTTTTGCTCTGTTCTTCTGCATGCTATTTCCTCAGATATGTTAATGCACGCATGTTGAATTACATCAGTCACCATATTTTGTCATGCATTTCAAGTTCTTCATATCCTATGTCAAATGCCTGTATGAATTACAAGATATAGGGGGAGATCTCCATGATTCTACTCTACAATGTGCTTTTGCCATCAAAGCAAATTCCTCACATCTTCAGGGGGAGTTCTTCTATATCTTGCAATCAAATTCCTCAATATCAGTATTTACACTTCATATGTTTATCCCCATTGAAAACTTAACCTATATTGTCATCAATCACCAAAAAGGGGGAGATTGTAAGTGCATCTAGTGCCCCTTTGTGATTTTGGTGTATTGAAGACTTATATGTTAAGGGACTAATGTGTTTGTGAGTGCTCACGGGTCTATAAGTATATGACGAGTTTGATATTTACAGAGAAAGTTGACCCCTAAAAATGAATGTCTTCAACTGAAGACTTTGGCTTTCTGAAGACTTTGAAAGTGAAGAAATTGGTGCGATCCTGAAGACTTGATATTCATGCGAGGAATATGAAGCATGAAGACTTCTGTTTTCGTAGTTTCATTTTCTCTTTTTTGAGTCATAGGAAACACCGTACTATTAAAGGGGGTTGAGGTAAAACTAAGGAAAAGTTTTCAAGTGATGCTCATCTCAAAATCCTATACCTACCAATCCTTTCTAGTGAAGCCATTGGAAATCTCATACAGTTCAGTCAACTTCTTCAGTGACAGAGACGAAGATCTTCTGGTCTTTGAGGAATTTGTTCTGATTGAGGAATTAGGAATTCGCTAGTGCGGATTGCCTACAAGTGAGGAACATGATATCCCTGAGGAATTTGATAGCCAAATTTCCAACCGTTGTTGTGCAACGCGCCAGCTGTCCCAAAATATCTACCCACCTAACGGTCATATAATTGAAGGGCATTTATGTCTTATCATGTCGGGCTGCTCCCTAGGCTATAAATAGCCGCCCCCTACCACCACTAGCTGGTTGGCTGCTCCATGAGAAACTGACACTTGTCATTGAGAGCATCCCATCCTCCGAGGACTTTGAGCGAAAATCATCAAGTGAGGAAAACCCAAACCCAAACACCTACAAACCCAAAGTGATTGAGCATCACTGAAGAGATTGTTCCTGTGTGGAACCGATGCTTATTACCTTTGAGGACTATGCATCCTCCAGACGGTTAGGCGTCATGGTCTAGAGCATCCAAGAGGAAATTGTGGATCGCCGAGTGACCGGGTTTGTGAAGGTTTGGAAGTCACCTGAAGACTTACCACGAGTGATTGGGCGAGGACTGTGTGACCGTAGCTCAAGGAGAATACGGTTAGGACTGTGTGTCCGGGACTGTGTGTCCTCAGTTTTAAATACCTAGCCGCTCCAACCAGGCGTACGACTGTCACAGCAGTTGGAACTGGTCTACCAAATCACTGTCTTCACCGAGCTAACTGGTTCTATTTCCTCAACCCTTTCATTTCCTCATTACTGAGTTGTTGTACCTGATTGTTACTGTTTGAAGACTTTTACTCAAGACTTTCTCAATTTCCTCAATCATATTTCTTCAGTCAATTTGTCTTCAGCCTGCTTATCCTGTGTTTACGCTTCCTGTACTCATTGCTTGTTTTCATTTCACCATGATGACTGTGCTACTGCTTTTCTATGCTTACTTCTGAGTACTTATTCCGCTCCTAGTTGTTCGTGACTTAGGAATTTCCTCACCTTGAAATTCCTCAATGACGAATTTGTAAAAATCGCCTATTCACCCCCCTCTGGGGCTGGCTCTAGTCAATATAACGCACTTTTAAACATCATCTATGGTAATATGACCAAAGTACAGTATGGCCATGTGAGTGCACTGGAAACTGCGAAGCTAGTCTGGGACTGGCTCTCCAAGGTCAACGAAGGCGTCCCAACTCAGAGAGATTCAAGGATTGATGTTCTTCGCAACCTCTTCAGCCGCTTCAAGAGAAACGACAATGAGAATGTCCAGCTCACATTTGATTGCCTCACTGATATCACAAATGAGCTTCGCGCACTTGCCGCCACTGAGATCACCAAGCACGAAATTGTGAAGAAGCTCCTGAGATCACTTGACAGCTCATTTGACACCCTAGCCCTGATGATACAAGAGCGCCCTAACTTCAAAGATCTCGATCCGTCTGACATACTTGAGAGACTCAACACTCACGAGTTCCAGCTATCTGAGAAGAGAGACATCTATGGCCCCAACTATGGTCGAACCCGTGCTTTGAAGGCAAAGGTTGTTTCCTCATTTGAAGAAGAATCTGACTGTAGTTCTGAGGATCCTGAAGACATTGGAAGGGAGCTTGCTGTGCTCGTGAAGAAGTTCCAGAAGTTCTCCAAAAAGAATCGCTTCGAAAAGTCTTCAAGATCCAGCTCAAAAATGATGAGGCTTCCACTCGTGACCACAAGAAGAGAACATGCTACAAATGCAAGAAGCCAGGCCACTACATCTCTGAGTGCCCTCAATGGGACAAGGAATCTAAGAAGAAGAAGAAGAACAGGAAGAAGAAGAAGAAGAAGAAGAAGAAGAGCAAGGAATATGATTGTGACGACAAGAAGAAGAAGAAATCCTCAAAGTCTTCTTCAAAGTCTTCGTCTCATAAGAAGAGCTCATCTAGCAAGGCTCGTGCATTCGTTGGCAAGGAGATGGATTCAGAGGAGGAGTCTGCTTCTGAGGAGGCGGAGGTGGAGCCTAAGGAGGAGTCTGACTCGGGCGTGGCAAGCCTGGCTCTAGCTTCGGCATTCGTCGCCAAGTCCAACTTCAACTGAAGACAATGGTCACGTCGCCGACGCTGAAGCCGATGATGAGGACGACTCTGCTCCTACCTACTGCTTCATGGCACGTGGTGCCAAGGTAAACTCATGCGATGCTTACTTTCAAGGGATAATTAGATTTATGCCCCTAGTTGTGTCCCACTCGTCTATTCTACCCCTAATTCCCAAAAGTCACCGGTTCTGTCCAAGTCACTTTGATCCTCTTATGCTTTTGCCCTTTGACCGTTTGACTGTCAGTTTGAAAACTTCATAACTAATTCATACAAAATTAAAAAATGCAAATAAGATACCAAAATGTTCAGAAAAACATCACCTATATGTCAGTGTCATTTGCATTCATGAAAAAAGTGTTGGAAAGTGCACATCCGAGTTTTAGCTCTTTTGATACCACCATGAATAGTAAACTCTAAAAAAATTCAAAAAAATTCAAAATAAATATGGTGGCAAAGAACGACAAGTGTTCTAAGTGCTTGCCAAGTTTCATTAGGGAACGACATTCGTGGAAGTCGTGGCAAAAAAATAATCTATTTTGGAGCGCTGATTGTTTTTTTTGCCGCGGCACCCACGAATGTTATTCCCTGATGAAACTTGGCAGGCACTTAAAACATTTGTCATTCTTTGCCACCAAATTATTTTTGAATTTTTTTGAATTTTTTTAGATTTTCCTATTCATGGTGGTAGCATAAGAGCTAAAACTCGGATGGGCACTTTCCAACACTTTTTTCATGAATACAAATGACACTGACATATAGGTGATGTTTTTCTGAACATTTTGGTATCTTATTTGCATTTTTCTGATTTAGTATGAATTAGTTATGAAGTTTTCAAACTGACGGTCAAATAGTCAAAGGACAAAAGCATAAGAGGAGCAAAGTGATTTGGACAGAACCGGTGACTTTTGGGAATTAGGGGTAAAACAGACGAGTGGGACACACTTAGGGGCATAAATCTAATTATCCCTACTTTCAAACATCTAGTGAAGATGACTCTGAATGTGAATCCAAACCTAGCTACAAGACACTTGCTAAAATTGCAACTGAACAGCAAACTTCTATGGAACATATCAAAAGTTGCTAGACAAAAGCAATGACATGTTGGACGTGGAAATGAATCAAAGTCAGTCCTTAATTGAAGACATAAAAAATCTTCACGTTAAGTACGAGGAACTTGAAAGTCGTCATGAAACTCTCTCAGCTACTCATGAGAAGCTTTCCTATGATTATCTTCAAAGGAAGCAAGAACTTGAGAATCTGAGAGCATCTCATGAAGATCTTCAAAAGGAGAACGATTTACTTCATGCTCAACAGATCAGTTCCACTCAGGAAGACTTTGAGCCACCATGTTTAAAATGTCTCGAGCGTGATAATGTTGTCTCTGTTGCTGAATGTTCTACTGCTGCTAGTGTTGCAATATCTACAACTACTAATGTGGTGACTAACCCCTCTTCTGAGGATACCACTACTATTGCTGATGAGAATGCTAGGTTGAAGACTTTGCTTGAAATAGGTATGTACAAAAGTCTCAAAGGGCATCAGACATTATGTGATATCCTCAAGAAACAGATTCTGAACCGAAACCCTAGGAAAGAGGGTGTTGGGTTCGAGAGGAAAATGAACGTTGATGGTTCATGCTGGAAGCCTGAGCAGTACCCCAAAACCACATGGGTTGCTACAAAGGGACCTTCAGTGGATCCGTCTACCTTATCTGGCTTCTTTGTGCTAACCCTATTATCATTGATGAATCCTTTGATGCAAATTATAAACTGTTTAAGAATCAGAATGGTGAAGTGTTCGCCAGGTATATTGGTACTAACTGCAGGAATGGACAACCCTTAAAGAAGATCTGGGTGCCCAAAAAGTTGTCTCGAGAAGCTTCCTGTGAATGTCATCATGACACCACCTGGGAAGAAGATAAACCCCAGACCAAAGGCTTCATATGGTCCAAATACTTCATCCAGACAGAGCACCCACCAGGATCACCCTAACGCCAATGTTTTGCAGGGAAACCATACTCAGACTTATGAATATGAGCGTGTTTCATCAAACCGCTATGTTCATAAAACCAAGAACTTTTCTGCTTATTCTTATGAGTATTATTCACTTCCTACAAGGCTATTTGCTAGGGATCCAAAGCCAAAGTTCTCAGATGTTGCACATAGACTCATTGCTTCTAAGCCACCCCTGAAGATGTGGGTGGTTAAGAAGAATTAACTCTCTTTTGCAGGGAATGGTCTCCAGCCGGAAATCAAAAGCTTCAGGCACTAATGCTGGGGACCTAAAACATCTTATGGGACGCATGATAAAGTGCCAAAATGGTCTTACTATGTATTTCGTCCTAGGATTTCTTGACAATCATCCTATCTACCCTAACAAGGATCTGACCTTTGATAGTATCCTTGTTCGTCAAATGTTTATGAAGGAAATATGCCCTAGAGGAAATAATAAAGTTGTTGTTTATATTTCCTTATATCATGATAAATGTTTATTTTTCATGCTAGAATTGTATTAACCGGAAACTTAGTACATGTGTGAATACATAGACAAAACAGAGTGTCCCTAGTATGCCTCTACTTGACTAGCTCGTTAATCAAAGATGGTTATGTTTCCTAACCATAGACATGTGTTGTCATTTGATGAATGGGGTCACATCAATAGAGAATGATGTGATGGACAAGACCCATCCGTTAGCTTAGCATAATGATCGTTAAGTTTTATTGCTATTGCTTTCTTCATGACTTATACATATTCCTCTGACTATGAGATTATGGAACTCCCGAATACCGGAGGAACACCTTGTGTGCTATCAAACGTTACAACGTAACTGGGTGATTATAAAGATGCTCTACAGGTGTCTCCGAAGGTGTTTGTTGGGTTGGCATAGATCAAGATTAGGATTTGTCACTCTGAGTATCGGAGAGGTATCTCTGGGCCCTCTCGGTAATGCACATCACTATAAGCCTTGCAAGCAATGTGACTAATGAGTTAGTTGCGGGATGATGCATTACGGAACAAGTAAAGAGACTTGCCGGTAACGAGATTGAACTAGGTATGATGATACCGACGATCGAATCTCGGGCAAGTAACATACTGATGACAAAGGGAATGACGTATGTTGTTATGCGGTTTGACCAATAAAGATCTTCGTAGAATATATAGGAGCCAATATGAGCATCCAGGTTCCACTATTGGTTATTGACTGGAGATGTGTCTCGGTCATGTCTACATAGTTCTCGAACCCGTTGGGTCTGCACGCTTAATGTTCGATGACAATTTGTATTATGAGTTATGTGATTTGATGTGCCGAAGTTTGTTCGGAGTCCCGTATGAGATCATGGACATGACGAGGAGTCTCGAAATGGTCGAGACATAAAGATTGATATATTGGAAGGTTGTGTTTGGACACCGGAATGGTTTCGGAAAGGTTCAGACATTTTCCAGAGTACCGGGGGTTACCGGAACCCCCCCCCCCCCCCGGGAGTTAATGGGCCTTCATCAGCCCTAGTGGAGAGAGGAGGCGACGGCCAGGTGGAGGCGCCCCCCCCAAGCCCAAACCGAATTTGACTAGGGATTGGGGGGAGGCCCCCCTTTCCTCCTCTCCTCCTCCTCCTTCCCTCCTTCTCCTAGTGGGAATAGGAAGGGGGGCTAATCCTACTTGGACCGTGTAACGCCCCGGATCCGTTGCGCTAGGTGTCATCCAGTTATTCGCCGCCGTTGCCATGTCATTTGCTTGCGTCACTTTGCCATGTCATCATCTGCATTGCATCCTCATATTTTCAAAACTTGCATCCGGTCCTTTGCCCCGTTGTCCGTTTCGCGTTCTAACACTCCCACACGCACCCGTTGCGCCTCTCAGACCTCATTTCGTGAGTGGCATAAAAATGTTCTCGGAATGGGATGAAACTTGGTGTGCGGTGTTGTTTTAGAGTAGGTAGACCGCTTGTCAATTTTCGTTCCATTTGGAGTTCGTTTGACGCCCTAACGATTAACCGCGTAGCCCGAAACCCCTCTCTCTTGGCAGCCCAGCCCCTCTTCACCACAGCCCATGAGCCCATCCAAACCACCCCATGCTCTCGGTCGTTGGACCGTGATCGTGTGGGCGAAAACCGCTCCCCATTTGGACACTCCTAGCTCCCTCTACCTATAAATAGACGCCTCCCCTGCCATTTTTGGCCTCCTACCTAACCCCTCCTCAATTTCCGCAGTCAGCCACCGCCTCCATCCTCGTTTTCAGCACCGGCCACCTCTACCCACCACTTGTCGCCGGCCCAGAGGCCAGTGTCGCCACCAAAAACCACCTGTGTCGCCTTCCCCTACCTATCGCGCGCCTCCACGTCGCCCCAGCGCCGCCGCGGCCCGCCAGACCCGCGGGAGGCCCGCCCCGGGCCGCAACGGGCCCGAGCGCCTCGCGCGCCCCTCTGCTCCTTTTCGCCAGGCGCCGCCCGACCCTGCTCGGCCTCGGCAGCGCCTCCCGTCGGCGAGCCTCGCCACGTCGCCCTCCGGCGACCTCGCTGCCTCCGGGGACCGCCAGGTCGACCTCTCCCCCGACCCCGTCTCCTCCTTTCTCCGCTCTCTCCCTGCTCCCTGACCTCCCCCCTCTCTCTGTCTGAGACAGCAGCGCCACCGCCACCATGGATCTCCGGCGAGCCCTCACTGCCCGGATCCCGTCGTCCACGCCACCGCCATGGGTCCCTCCGGCCGGATCTGGTCGGGAGATGACCGGATTCATCCTTCCCCGGCCTCCCCGACCTCTCCCTCGACTCCGGCCGTCGTCCCATCGTCTCCGGCGACTACTCCGGCCCCGCCTCGAAATCTGTGCCGAGCAAACCCTAGAACCGGCAGGGTATATTTCGCCCAAGTCCTGGAATTTTCACTTCATGTGCACTTGTTCATCATGTCATATCTCCATGCATGTAGCTCTGTTTTGCGTGCATGATATATCAAAATGTTCGGCATGAGATGCTCTTCATTTTGTTCCATTGGGTCTTGCTAGTTTGAATCCATATCGATGCCCTGATCATCGTTGCAAGAGTGCTATATGATGTTAACCTGCTGAGACTGTTATAACTTGATGATTTGTCGTTTTTTGTTGCATTTTGTGTGTGTATCCTATGAGCATGATGTCTACATGTTTGTGAAGAATCTCCATGCCATCTTTACAGTGGTGTAATCCATGTATTTTTTTTTGTTCCTTTTGGTGAGTGCATCAAGCTCGTGAAGTGGGCTACTTGCTGTTAATGTTCTGTCAATGCTGAATCTGTTATATCATGATGCTTTGTAAACTTGCTGCTACACGTCACTCTATGCATAATCTGGAGATGTTCTCTAAGGATGTTTTGTTATACATGTCATTATCTATCAATCCATGCCTTTGGTTGTATTTATAGCCTGATGTAGCTTGTTTTAATCTTGCTCTCAAATTGCTAAATAATGTTGCTGTCATCCTGTTAACATTAAGTTCAGTTTTCCATGTGTTTTGCTAGTGACCCATGCACCCTATGATTATGCTATTGCCATGCTTAGCTTAATAATAATTCCTTCTTACTGTTGGTTACCTTTCCATGCCATGTAATGCTCTGTAGTGAGTTGTACAAGCTCACCAACATGCCTACTTGTCGTTGTTCCTGCCATGTGCTATTATTTTCACCGTCTGAATCTGTCATATCATTTGCCATGTTTGCATGGATCCTACCATCTTTTCTGTTGATCTTTGGAATATGTTCAGTAAGGGAGTTTTGTTCTTTGTCTTTAGGGTGAGTATGCCATACCTTTGTTTGCCATGATAGCTTGCTGTAACATGTTGTTTGATAGCTCTAAACATTGCAACCTGATGTAATTTCTGCCATGCACAGTGATTTCTGCTAAGTCTGTGAAACTGTTATTATTTGCAATCTTGCCATGTCCTTTTGAGCATGTTATTGTGTTTTCCGGAGATAGCTCAGTGTTCATGTTTTGTTGCGCTTTACCTGTAAATCATGTCCATGCCTTTTGTTTTCATGTTGAGGTGCTGTAGCATATTGTTTTGATGCTTGCTAGATGCCTAGTTGCTGTTTTGGACAGCTTGTCCTTTAAACTTGTTTCATGTGTATGTGTTGAACCGTTGCTCCGTTTTGAGTGTGCTCTATATGAAACTTGCTTAATTTTTGCATATAGTTTCATGTTACCTTGTTGCATTCATGTTTTGTGTGTGTTTGCTTGATGTTTGTTTGCATTTTGCATCAATGCCATGTTTAACTTGTTTTGCTCATATCTTCTAGGCCGTAGCTCCAAATTAAATGAACTTTATATGTAACTTGACTAGAATTTCGTGTAGATCATCTTGTTGCATCTTAACTTGCTGTTTAACAATTTGAACATAAGGTTTATTCAGATCTGGACCAATTTCGAAATTTGCATATGAGGACTTACCGGAATTGTTATATGTTGTTTCCGGCCTCATTTAAACTTGCTTTGATGTGTTGTTCTTGTATGCATCATCTCTTGCCATGAGTAGCTTCATGTAGCCTTGTCATGCATCATACTTGGTTGAGCATCATGCCTTGTTCATGTGTGGTGTGTTTACCATGTTGTGTGCTTCTTCTCGTTAGTTCCCGTTTCGTTGCGATCGTGAGGATTCGTTCATCTACGCTTGGTTCGTCTTCGTGGCTTCATCTTCTTCATGGACTCGTTCTTCTTTCTAGCGGGATTTCAGGCAAGATGACCGTCACCTTGGATCTCACTACTATCATTGCTATGATATTTGCTCCGTTCTATCGCTAAGCCGCGTTACCTACCATTTGCTTATCAAGCCTCCCAAATTGCCATGAACTTCTAACCTTTGTCACCCTTCCTAGCAAACCGTTGTTTGGCTATGTTACCTCTTTGCTCGGCCCCTCTTATAGCGTTGCTAGTTGCAGGTGAAGATGAAGATTGCTCCATGTTGGATTATGTTTATGTTGGGATATCACAATATCTCTTATATTATTAATACATCTATATATTGGGTAAAGGGTGGAAGGCTCGGCCTTATGCCTGGTGTTTTGTTCCACTCTTGCCGCCCTAGTTTCCGTCATATCGATATTATGTTCCCGGATTTTGCGTCCCTAACGCGGTTGGGTGTTATGGGAACCCCTTGACAGTTCGCTTTGAATAAAACTCCTCCAGCAAGGCCCAACCTTGGTTTTACATTTGCCTAACAACCTATTACCCCCCTTCCCTTGGGTCGGCCAACCCGAGGGTCATCTTTATTTAGCCCCCCCCCCCGAGCCAGTGCTTCTCTAAGTGTTGGTCCGAACCGAGCCGCCTGCGGGGCCACCTCGGGGAAACTCGAAGTCTGGTTTTACTCGTAGCCTGTCTCATCCGGTGTTTCCCTGAGAACGAGATATGCGCAGCTCCTATCGGGATTGTCGGCACATCGGGCGGTCTTGCTGGTCTTGTTTTACCATTGTTGAAATGTCTTGTAACCGGGATTCCAAGACTGATCGGGTCTTCCCGGGAGAAGGAATATCCTTCGTTGATCGTGAGAGCTTATCATGGGCTAAGTTGGGACACCCCTGCAGGGTTTTGAACTTTCGAAAGCCGTGCCCGCGGTTATGTGGCAGATGGGAATTTGTTGATATCCGGTTGTAGTAAACTTGAAGTAAACTCTTCTAAAATACACCAACTGCATGTGTAACCGTGACTGTCTCTTTTCGGGGTTGTTCGAGAGGAGAACACGGGTTTTTGGGTTATGTTTGACGTAAGTAGGAGTTCAGGATCACTTCTTGATCATTACTAGTTGGCGACTGTTTGCTTAGCTCCTCTTCTCGCTCTTGTTTCGTAAGTTAGCCACCATACTGTGCTTAGTCGCTGCTGCAACCTCACCACTTTACCCCTTCCTTACCCATTAAGCTTTGCTAGTCTTGATACCCATGGTAATGGGATTGCTGAGTCCTCGTGGCTCACAGATTACTACAACAACAGTTGCTGGTACAGGTTATGCGATGATCATGACGCGAGAGCGATGTTTACTTGTTTTCGGAGTTCTTCTTCTGCTTCTTCTTCGTTCAGGGGATAGGTTCCAGGTCGGCAGCCTGGGCTAGCAGGGTGGATATTGTTTGAGTTTCTGTTTATGTTTCATCCATAGTCGGATGTTGTTCTCATGTATATTGATGTATTCTTGCGGCATTTGTATGCCTTGTATGTATCCCCATCTATTATGTAATGTTGATGTAATCATATCCACCTTGCAAAAGCGTCTTCAAGATGCGCTTCTATCCTTGGTGGGACCTTCGTGTTCCTTTAGGACAGGGTCGCATCTTGGGCGTGACAGACCGGGAGTCCAAGTAGGACTCCCCCCCATGGCGCGCCCCTCTTGGGTCGGCCACCTCTCCTCCCCCCTTCATATACGTGGGAGGGGGGCACCCCAAAGACACACTAAGCCTTCTCTTAGCCGTGTGCGGTGCCCCCTCCACAGTTACACACCTCGGTCATATCGTCGTAGTGCTTAGGCGAAGCCCTGCGCCGGTAACTTCATCATCACCGTCGCCACGCCGTCGTGCTGACGGAACTCTCCCTCGTCCTCAACTGGATCAAGAGATTGAGGGAAGTCATCGATCTGAACGTGTGCTGAACGTGGAGGTGCCGTACGTTCGGTGCTTGGATCAGTTGGATCGCGAAGACGTTCGACTACATCAACCGCGTTACTAAACGCTTCCGCTTTCGGTCTACGAGGGTACATGGACACACTCTCCCCGCTCGTTGCTATGCATCTCCTAGATAGATCTTGCATGATCGTAGGTAAATTTTTTCAAATACTGCATTCCCCAACAGTGGCATCCGAGCCAGGTCTATGCGTAGATGTTATATGCACGAGTAGAACACAAAGAGTTGTGGGCGATAATAGTCATACTGCTTACCGGCAATGTCTACTTTGATTCGGCGGTATTGTTGGATGAAGCGGCCTGAACCGACATTACATGACCGCGTTCATGAGACTAGTTCTACCTAAGTGCTTCACACACAGGTGGCTAGCGGGTGTCAGTTTCTCCAACTTTAGTTGAATCGAGTTTGACTACGCCCGGTCCTTGTTGAAGGTTAAAACAGCACACTTGACGAAAAATCGTTGTGGTTTTGATGCGTAGGTAAGAACGGTTCTTGCTAGAAGCCCGTAGCAGCCACGTAAAACTTGCAACAACAAAGTAGAGGACGTCTAACTTGTTTTTGCAGGGCATGTTGTGATGTGATATGGTCAAGACGTGATGATATATAATTTGTTGTATGAGATGATCATGTTTTGTAAAAGTTATCGGCAACTGGCAGGAACCTTATGGTTGTCGCTTTATTGTATGAAATGCAATCGCCATGTAATTGATTTACTTTATCACTAAGCGGTAGCGATAGTCGTAGAAGCAATAGTTGGCGAGACGACAACGATGCTATGATGGAGATCAAGGTGTCAAGCCGGTGACGATGGTGATCATGACGGTGCTTTGGAGATGGAGATCAAAGGCACAAAATGATGATGGCCATAGCATATCACTTATTTTGATTGCATGCGATGTTTATCTTTTATGCATCTTATTTTGCTTAGTGCGGCATTAGCATTATAAGATTATCTCTCACTAAATTTCAAGGTATAAGTGTTCTCCCTGAGTATGCACCGTTGCTATAGTTCGTCGTGCCGAGACACCACGTGATGATCGAGTGTGATAAGCTCTACGTTCACATACAACGGGTGCAAGTCAGTTTTGCACACGCAGAATACTCAGGTTAAACTTGACGAGCCTAGCATATGCAGATATGGCCTCGGAACACTGAGACCGAAAGGTCAAATGTGAATCATATAGAAGATATGATCAACATAGTGATGTTCACCATTGAAAGCTACTCCATCTCACGTGATGATCGGATATGGTTTAGTTGATTTGGATCACGTGATTATTTAGATGACTAGAGGGATGTCTATCTAAGTGGGAGTTCTTAAGTAATATGATTAATTAAACTTCAATTTTATCATGAACTTAGTCCTGATAGTTTTTGCATATCTATGTTGTTGTAGATCAATAGCTCGCGATGTAGCATATCTATTTTGATTTGTTCCTAAAGAAAAATAAGTTGAAAGATGATAGTAGCAATGATGCGGACTTAGTCCATGATCTGAGGATTATCCTCATTGTTGCACAGAAGAATCATGTCCTTGATGCACCACTAGGTGACAGACCTACTGCAGGAGCAGATGCAGACGTTATGAACATTTGACAAAGCTCGGTATGATGACTACTTGATAGTTTAGTGCACCATGCTTTACGGCTTAGAACCGGGACTTCAAAAATGTTTTGAACGCCACGGAGTATATGAGATGTTCCAAGAGATAAATTGGTATTTCAGTCTCATGCCCGTGTCGAGAGGTATGAGACCTCTGACAAGTACTTTGCCTACAAGATGGAGGAGAATAGCTCAACCAATGAGCATGTGCTCAGAATGTCTGAGTACTACAATCGCTTGAATCAAGTGGGAGTTAATCTTCCAGATAAGATAGTGATTGACAGAGTTCTCTAGTCACTATCACCAAGTTACTGGAACTTTGTGATAAACTATAATATGCAAGGGATAATGAAAACGATTCCCAAGCTCTTCACGATGCTGAAATCGGTGAAGGTAGAAATCAAGAAGAGAGCATCAAGTGTTGATGGTTAACAAGACCACTAGTTTCAAGTAAAAGGGCAAGGTAAAGAAAGGAAACTTCAAGAAGAATGGCAAGCAAGTTGCCACTCCCATGAAGAAGGCCAAAGCTAGACCCAAGCATGAAACTGAGTGCTTCTACTACAAAGGAAATGGTCACTAGAAGCGGAACTGGCCCAAATACTTGGCACATAAGAAGGATGGCAAAGTGAACAAAAGTATATATGATATACATGTTATTGATGTGTACTTTACTAGTGTTCATAGTAACCCCTAGGTATTTGATACTGGTTCAATTGCTATGATTAGTAACTTGAAACAGGAGTTACACAATGAACAGAGACTAGTTGAGGGCGAGGTGACGATGTGTGTTGGAAGTGATTCCAAGGTTGATAAGATCACCATCGCACACTCCCTTTACCTTCAGGATTAGTGTTGAACCTAAAATAAATGTTATTTGGTGTTTGCGTTGAGCATAATATGATTGGATCATGTTTATTGCAATATGGTTATTCATTTAAGTCAAAGAATAATTGTTATTCTATTTACATGAATAAAACCTTCTGTGGTCATACACCCAAGGTGAATGGTTTATTGAATGTCGATCATAATGATACACATATTCATAATATTGATGCCAAAAGATGCAAAGTTGATAATGATAGTGCAACATACTAGTGGCACTGCCGTTTAGGTCATATTGGTGTAAAGCGCATGAAGAAACTCCATGCTGATGGGCTTTTGGAATCACTTGATTATGAATCACTTGGTGCTTGCGAACCATGCCTCATGGGCAAGATGACTAAGACTCCGTTCTCCGGAACAATGGAGCGAGCAACTGACTTGTTGGAAATAATACATACTGATGTATGCGGTCCGATGAGTGTTGAGGCTCGCGGCGGGTATCGTTATTTTCTGACTTTCACAGATGGTTTAAGCAGATATGGGTATATCTACTTGATGAAACATAAGTCTGAAACATTTGAAAAGTTCAGAGAATTTCATAGTGAAGTGGAAAATCATCGTAACAAGAAAATAAAGTTTCTACGATCCGATCGTGGAGGTGAATATTTGAGTTATGAGTTTGGTCTTCATTTTAAAACAATGTGGAATAGTTTCGCAACTCACGCCACCTGGAACCCCACATCGTAATGGTGTGTCCGAACGTCGTAACCGTACTTTATTAGATATGGTGCAATCTATGATGTCTCTTACTGATTTAATGCTATCGTTTTGGGGTTATGCACTAAAGACAGCTGCATTCACGTTAAATAGGGCACCATCTAAATCCATTGAGATGACACCATATGAACTGTGGTTTGACAAGAAACCGATGTTGTCGTTTCTTAAAGTTTGGGGCTGTGATGCTTATGTGAAAAAGCTTCAACCTGGTAAGCTCGAACCTAAATCAGAGAAATGTGTCTTCATAGGATACCCAAAGGAGACTGTTGGGTACACCTTCTATCATAGATCCGAAGGCAAGATATTCGTTGCTAAGAATGGATCCTTTCTAGAGAAGGAGTTTCTCTCGAAAGAAGTGAGTGGGAGGAAAGTAGAACTTGATAAGGTAATTGTACCTTCTCTCGAATTGGAAAGTAGTTCATCACAGAAATTAGTTCCAGTGATTCCTACACCAATTAGTGAGGAAGCTAATGATGATGATCATGAAACTTCAGATCAAGTTACTATCGAACCTCGTTTATGGTCCACACCAAAGTGGTATGGTAATCCTTTCTGGAAGTCATGTTACTAGACCATGATGAACCTACGAACTATGAGAAAGCGATGATGAGCCCAGATTCCGCGAAATGGCTTAAGGCCATGAAATCTGAGATGGGATCCATGTATGAGAACAAAGTATGGACTTTGATTGACTTGCTCGATGATCGGCGAGCCATTGAGATTAAATGGATGTAACACCCCCAGTGTCATGCTACGGTAACCCTCTGTGATTAAACTAATCATTTTCCAAACAATTCTTAATCACCTTTGTTCAATATCCCATTTGAAATTCCAGTCAATTCAAATTCAAGTGAAGTTTGAAGTTGATCAAAAGTTGCTGGAAATTATTTGTTAAAAATTCCATAACAATTATTTGTTAAGGAACATAGCATCACTTTTGAGAAAAGAGGAGCATTAGCATTTATAACAGCACCAATTCAGCATTTTTAAATGCTATCCTATTTATGAAAGATACAAATGAATTCTTCTGGTCTGCAAAATATTTATGGCACTGTCTATAATCACCAGGGATTTAATGGGACACCTCCCAATTTTTTCCTAAGTGAAATAGTTGACCAAATAATTCCGTTTCTCTCTCTATTAATAAATAAAAGCTAAAACAGAAAGAAGAAATAGAAAAGGCCCAAACGCTACTGTGGGGCTGGGCCTCTAGTTCTACAGTGCGGCCCAACCCACCGGGGCTGGCCTTTCCCTTACCTCCCGCCAGCTACAAAGAGAGGCCGAAGGCCATGGCTAGTGCCGACCCCCCTCGCCACTGTAGTTCCCCCCAAATGGATAAGAGGAACCCCCCAGCTCCTTCTCGCTCCCTCCCCGAACCCTCGATCCATTAGCTCCCTTCTCCTCGCTCCCCTCCTCAATCTGGACCCCGCGCCCGAAACCACTGTAGCCGCGCCGTCGACGTTCTCGCCGCCGACGTCGTCCCCGAGCCCCGCGAGGATGCCAAAAGGACGTGCGCCATCGTCCTCGGCCTCGCCGTAGCAGGAGCTGCCGCGGATCATCGCCGAGCCGTCCCCTTCGTCCGTCCTCTTCAACTCCAGCCTCTGCGCATCGTCGTTCGCTTGGCTCCACCCCGACCCCTTCCGGCCATTCCGAGCTCACCACCGACACCCCTCCCGGTGAGCCACGTCGTCCCCCCTGTTTCCTCGTTGGTTCCATCGTCGCTCGTTGCCACCACCACCGAGCCGTGCTCCATGGAGCTCGCGCGTGCCCGCGTAGTCCCGCCGCCGCTGCGCCCGCCATCACCTGCAGCCGCCCCGGCGTGCCCGGCTCCCGCTGTCCCGCGCGCTGACCCGCGCCCGGGCATGCCCTGCGTCGACCGCGGCTGCTGCCCTCCCGCGCGCCGTTCGCCGCCATTCCAGCCTCGTCGAAGCCCGCCACTTCCTCCTCGAACAGCGACGCCGTCGTCCACCTGTCGGCCACCCGGCGGCCTCCCGTTCGCCCCTCCAGACGCGCGCAAGCGCCAGGCGCCCTTGGGACCAAGCGGCGTGCCCAGCCGCTTCCTACAACACCATCGCCGGTGTGCTCTGTCGCGCTGTGGATAGCCGCTGACGTGGGGTCATTAGCCACTTGATTAACCCCTAGCTAACCCCCATAGACAGCTGGCCCCAAGCCACTAATTAAATCTGGTAGTTTTAATAAAAACTGTTTTTAAGCCCAGAGTCACTGACTTGCGGGTCCGGCTGGACCCGCTGACCAGTCAAAGGTTGACCAGTCAACTGCTGCATCAGCAGTTGACTGGCCCCACCTGTCGGCCACTGGTGCATCTCTGGGTGCACTGCGCCGGGTGCACCCAGTGTTTTAACTGGAATATTTTCGAATTAACTTTAAATCCAGAAATTTCAGAAAATGTTTTAAACTTTAGAAATTCATAGAAATAAATCGTAACTCGGATGAAAATGTTTTCTACATGAAAGTTGCTCAGCACGACGAGACGAATCCGAATACACGGTCCGTTTACCTGTCAGATGCCTCTAACTATCTGAACATGGAACATTCCCCCTCCGGTCATCTGTTTGACACAAGTCCGGAACCGAGAATACCTTCCCGGTTGAATTCCCCCTTCACCTATAATGTCTAGCACTGCGTTAGTTCATCTCTAACACCGCCTATTACCATGTTATGCTTTATGATGCTTTGTTTGTTGTATATTTATTGTTTCTTCCCCCTCTTCTCTCCGGTAGACCCCGAGATCGATGTTGCCCCTGTGATCGACTACTTCTGTGACGACACTTCTTCCTTTTCAGTAGAGCTTCCAGGCAAGCACCCCTTTTGATCATCCCGATATTGCCCATTCCATTCTCTCATGCTTGCATTAGATTTTGCTACTGTAACTCATTGCTCCTATTCTGATGCATAGCCTGCTTTGTAACCTGCTTATTGTTACCAACTTGCTTATCCTAAACTGCTTAGTATAGGTTGGTTAGTGATCCATCAGTGACCCCCACCTGGTCCTTGTTGCCCCTGCTTCATCATCGACGACTCGATCAACGTGATCGACGACCAGAGCCCGGCACCTCCCATCACATCACGCCCCTTTTGTTGCTCGACTCTGCAGAGTTACCATCGAGTGCCGAGGGTGGAACCTCATACATCACTCCTGATGAGATCTCTGTAGTGTAGATATTCGGTCATGGTCATCGAGGGTGATTTCCTCCTTAACCACTTCTGATACGACTCTGTCGTGCAACCCCTCAAGTGTGAACCTCGAGGGTGGTTCCTCTTACATTCACCTTGATGATTACATCGAGTGGAATCCACCGAGGGTGGTTCCTCAGGGTTCCCCTTGGTGTTAGACACATAGTTACTATCATTACTATGACTTTACACTGAACCATGTTACTAAAGACGGGTCGACCTGAGGGGTACCCGCGCGAGCTTAATTGCGAGTGATGTGGAGTCGGGTTGACCTGGAAGGTGCCCGCGAGATACTTACGAGGCGTGGCCGGGCATTCTTAGCCCATGCCGCAAGTCCTCGAGATGGGGCGACGGGGTCACATCGATCGCGAGTCTCTGCTCATTACCGCGTGCTCCTAATCCACTAAGATTTGGATATTTGATCTGAGGGGTCTCTGGCTTGATAGCACTAACCATCAAGTGGGCATAGTATGGGCGTTCTACACCGTATGCATCAGCTGAAGCTTAACAGACGTCAGCGACTGAGCGGCATGCGCCGGGTTGGACTGGTAAGCACCTGCCTTTTTAAGGAGGTAGCTAGGTCAGCTCATTGGCAGCGTTCGCAATGTGCAGGAGTTCCCGGGGCGATGGCCCATGACCCCTGAGGCATAGGTTTAGTCCGGCGTGCTGGCCTCTCTATTTAGCCTAGGTCGGGTTGTGGCGTATTGTTTGGCCGAGGCTGGGCATGACCCAGTAAAGTGTGTCTGGCCAGAGTTAAGCAAGCGTGGTGGGTAAGTTGGTGCACCCCTGCAAGGAAGAAAACATCTATCGATAGCCCGTCCTACGGTAACAGACACTTGGAGTTGTATCCCGATCGATACAACTAGAACTGGATAAGTGAGGTGATAACTGGATAGTATGGCTCTGGGATTGCTTTCTCGTAGGGAGTCGAGAAAGGATCTCTGGCCGAGGTTGATAACACTACTACTACTTTACTTTATGCTACTCTTATCTCTTCTGATGCTGCAAGATGCTTGGAGCTGCTTGAAGATGCTAGTCTTTGATAGGCTAGGCTTTCCCCTTCTCTTCTCGCATTCTGCAGTTCAGTCCACATATACTACCCATTTCATTGACACCGATGCATATGTAGTGTAGATCCTTGCTTGCGAGTACTTTGGATGAGTACTCACGGTTGCTTTGCTCCCTCTTTCCCCTTTTCCATTCTTATCGGATGTCGCAACCAGATGGTGGAGCCCAGGATCCAGATGCCACCGCCGACAATTACTACTACCCTGAGGGTGCATACTGGTACCTGACCGATGCCGGTGACCAGGACTAGTTAGGAGGCTCCCAGGCAGGAGGCCTTGCCTTTTCGATTGTAGATGCTTTTGTGCTAGCCTTCTTAAGGCAAACTTGTCTAACCTATGTCTGTACTCAGATATTGTTGCTTCCGCTGACTCTTGTGTATTCGAGCCCTCGAGGCCCATGGCCTGTAATATAAAGCTTGTATTATTTTATTTGTGTCTAGAGTTGTGTTGTGATATCTTCTCGTGAGTCCTTGATCTTGATCGTACACATTTGCGTGTTGATTAGTGTATGATTGAATCGAGGGCGTCACAAGTTGGTATCAGAGCCGACTGCCTGTAGGTAGCCCCCTTTCCAACTCCTTGGCCAAAGTTGAGTCTAGTCACTATAAAAAACTTTTACTAACACGGCTGTGTGTCTTACGGACCCACGTCGCCATTGGGTGGTATTAGGATCTTTTTATTCCTCGTCTATACTCTGGGACTCTGATCTCTCGTCTATTCGGGTTAAAGATTTTACTAACTCTGACTCTAGGATCTCGTAACCACTTCCTCCTGGAGAGCCCCTTCATTCCAAATGATGGCTTGATTCATCAGAAGACCCCGAAGATACTCTCCGATGTTATCCCAATATCTTGTCCTCATCGCGTTTGCAATTCCCTTCCACCGTCAACCTCTATGGATAACTACATACACTTGCCATTCTTACATTCGTCCCCAATTGCTCTTGTTACTACAAGATACCCGGAAATTCTCCCTATTGTTCCGAGAATACTTTGTGCCTACTTCCTTGCAGTTATTTACCACCTGAATACCCGTACGGATCATTTCTCGCACTTATCGAGTATCCTCTCAACCCCAGTTGATTAATGTATTTCACAAAAGTCTTTGAAATACCATTCGATCTTCCGAAAATCCTCAACAGCCTATTGCCCTTGAAATTCTTGCTTGCTTGCATTATGATTAATCCCATAAGTCTGGTAATCTAATTGGCATCCTTTGTCTCTATCATTTTGAGTCTGTTGATTCAATATGTGGCGAATGCTCTCAATCCTCAACCAGATCCTATAATTCATCCTCCCGGCTCAGACGTCATTTTAAACATGAGTTGGATCTTGACCAATCAAATTGCCGTTGATTGTACCCCTAAGCCTACTCAACTTATCCATTCTCGATCAGAGAATCTGCTTCTGATGCCCCGATTGGAAATCATAATTCCTTGTGAGCTAAGCATCGAATAATTTAGATGTTTTCTATAATCCGATACCTCTGCATTCTTTCTTCTTCTGGTTGAGTACCGTTACTCACCTCAAGTCCTTTGTGGTCCGCTAGATCCTTTGGTAGATTATTATCCGACAGTTCCACATATTCAAAATCCTTGTGAGTTCTTCCCTTGATACATAATGCCTTTTGGCAAATCGTGTCTTATGCCTTTGATGAATTGTATCTTCTGCTTTTTCAACCATGCTCTACTTTCGGGCTTGTGTTAAGTACTACTAAAGTTTGTGGTATATGTTCCTAAGACTCCCTGAGGGGTTGGACCAATGCCTTCCCCTAATCTATGTGAACCCGAAAACTTCTACGGGTCACACTCTACTAGTGTTTCGTCAGATAAATTTTCAACACTACAACTTCTTGGGAAGCGAGAAGTGAATGAAAAGTTGTGCATTGCAGAAGTGGGGGTCGACCTTGAACTCTGTGTTCATGCCCATGGATACAATGTAAAACTTATCATGGAAGCTTCTCTTAAAGTTAATTGTCCCCTTGGTATAAGTTCATCTTATATCTGGGATTTGGTCCTTTGCAATCGTGGTTCCGACCATGTAGATCTACTTTGATTTCATTCTCAGACAAGTTAAAGTGCTTGCCTTCCGCAGATTAATTCATCAGTCCAACCTATATTCTGATCTACCTTTGTGTATTGCCCCCTGTTATCTCGAGAATATCACAGAACTACATAACCTCTTATGAGTTCTTCATCAACAATTAATTCTCATCAATCCAATTTTCCATGGGTTCTGAGTTGTTAGACACTCAAGGACACCGGTAAGTGAATCGATTCCGCACTCCGATTCAACAACTCTAAGTAATTTTTGTTGCTTAAGAGTTTAATACTCCATCACGTCATTCCTAGCCTGATCGGCTACATCATTATCGTGCTAATTTTTAACTGTGCTACCTGGTCCTTCATCCCGGAGCACAATTTTCAACGAGGAGCTAAGCTTACGTCGATCTTCCTTGTCATATCGTATTGCCTTGAACAACAAGCTAGATTTCTAGTTTGTGTCGTACCCATAGTTCCAATAGCCTTTCACTTCATCCTTCGTTTTCTGCTCGATGGCATCTTCATAGAGTCTCTCGACAAAATTTGTCGTGATCACCGTCAATACTTTGGCTTCTTCAGAGATGTCAATTGAATTCATGGCTAGAAATACCATCCTTGCCTCTCGATGAATTGTGTCAGCATCGACAACATTCTTGTCTCCCCCCAACACAAACTTGTTCATATTAATTTTGGGAATACATCATTTTGACATGTCGATGGATTGCTACTGAACCCATCGGCCACCCCCTCATCTTTTCCTTGATAAAATATCATGATATGTTCTAAAAATTCTGATGGATCCTTTGTGTTCCCAAGGTCCGACCTTTACCTGATGACCATGTCAATGCTATCTCGGAGCATGACTGTGGTACCCAAACATCAACAAGAACATTGGAAGCGCAATGCTAACTGTTTCTTGGTCAATTATCCAAACACCATTGTACGGGTAAACCTCATAAATTCCTTGCCCCTTTGTCTAAATGGTTTCATACTTGGAGCCCTATCATGTATATCATGCTCGGCCTTTCCTTGGGAAAGTTATACTCTAATAATTGGGTATAAACACCTTTCCTCTCCATTGGTCTGATTATCATAATAATCACATTTTCCTTTCCATTCTTTTGTTTAACCTTCCCTGTAATCTAACTTGGCTGAGTAGAGATAAATCCCTGCTTAAGTAAGCACCTCGGTGTACAACTATGTCAGTAAGACCCTTTTACTACTGTTGATGACATTCTAGTAGCCACCGATGGACGAGAACCTTGCCTATTGGTCTGCCTCGTTCAACAAGCAGGAAAATGGTTCTCTTCATCCCTCGCCCTTGGTACCAATGTTGTTGCCAACATAACTCACAGTCTATCCTCTGACATGCCCTGCTATCATGACCGTGCAAGACGTAAGTGCCCTTCCTACTTTTAACCCACATGGTAGGCCCATAACCCACAGTTCCACATGATCGAAACCTGGCTCTCCTTTACAACCTTGATTCTGAAGTGTCCTTTGCACTTGGCTTCGTATGAAATTCACGAGCCACCGTCCTATGGATGATCTAGTCTCGTATCAGACGCAATATTTCGTTTCATTGCTCTGAACACCTTTCGCCTTCTGATTAGGCATCAAACAATTGTTTGCCTGCTCGAAACTTCCTATGGTACCTTCTTATTTTGCTCTCGATATTTTCTTAAGATCAATTCGAGAGTTACTTTGTACCACATTCCCTGAGTTATCTTTCAGTTAATCAACCGTGTAGAGGTCCGTTCTTCCAAAGTTACCCCTTATCATTTTTGTAAGTACGATGGAGTTTCCGAAGAAAGGATGACGACTTCATCACGATGACGTGAAGTAGATAAATGAAGACATCAATGAAAGGGACCACCTTCTTCGAGAAGAGCAGCCAAGAACAAGAAGACTCGTTAGAATTGTATATGATGAAAACAGAAGGTTTTGTCAATCCTAAAGGTGCTAACAAAATGTCCAAGCGCCAGTGATCCATCTATGGACTGGTGCAAGCATCTCGGAGTTGGAATATACGCTTTGATGAGTTGATCAAAGTATATAGTTTTATACAGACTTGCGGTGAAGCCTGTATTTACAAGAAAGTGAGTGGGAGCACTACAACCTTTCTGATAAGTATATGTGAATGACATATTGTTGATCGGAAATGATGTAGAATTTTCTAGAAAGCATAAAGGAGTATTTGAAAGGAGTTTTTCAAAAGAAAGACATCGGTGAAGCTACTTACATATTGGGCATCAAGATCTATAGAGATAGATCAAGACGCTTGATAAAAAAATTCAATGAGTACATGCCTTGACAAGTTTTTGAAGTGGTTCAAAATGGAACAGTCAAAGAAGGAGTTCTTGCCTGTGTTACAAGGTGTGAAGTTGAGTAAAGACTCAAAACCCAACCACGGCATAAAATAGAAAGAGAATGAAAAGTCATTCCCTATGCATCAGTCATAGGTTCTATAAAGTATGTTATGCTGTGTACCAGACCTATTGTGTACCTCACCATGAGTTTGGCAAGAGGGTACAATAATGATCCAGGAGTGGATCACTGGACATCGGTCAAAATTATCTTTAGAGGACTAAGGAAATATTTCTCGGTTATGGAGGTGATAAAGAGTTCATCGTAAAGAGTTACGTTGATGCAAGCTTTAACACCGATCTGGATGACTCTGAGTCTCAATCTGGATACATATTGAAAGTGGGAGCAATTAGCTAGAGTAGCTCCATGCAGAGCATTGTAGACACTAAAAAAAATACACTTCCATGATGATACATGTTTGTCACAGTAGGTCGCGTTTTCTGTCATGCATGTACATCCATGACAAATTTATGACAGAATCAAGATAGTCATACCTGTGATGTCGTAGAAGTGTTCCATGACATTGCCAAAATTATCATCACGGAAGTGTCCACTTCCATGACAATAAATCGCGCGTCACAGAAGTGCTTTCGTCAAGGGTGACCGACACGTGGCATCCACCGTAACGGAACGCCGTTAAGCTATCAGGTCGGGTTTTGGATCCGATAACCCGTTAACAGCCCCGACCAATGGGGATTTTCCACGTGTAAAATCATCATTGGCTGGAGGAAACACGTGTCGGCTCACCGTTGGGACAGATGTCATCCGCTCATTGGACCGAAGGCGCCTATGATACGGCGACACGTGGCACGGCCCAACAGAGGCCCATTCCTGTGAAAAGGCCGGCCCGTTTGACATGGTCAAAAGGTGGCGGGCCGGCCCATGGAAAGCCTCTTAACGGCCTGTTCGCATATAGCCCATTTACAGCCCGCTAACCCAGGGCCTGTTACGCCCTATCCGAATTAGGCCCAGTAGCGTCATCTGGGCCGTCCAATATGATTCAGCCCGTTTTAACTTCCGGCCCATGTGTGGCCCATGACTTCTTTCGGCCCATATGAGGACCTTTGTAACTCTTGTCCCATTAACGACCCGTGGTGAAACTGGCCCGTAATGAACAGTGTATCACTTTATACCCATTAACGGCCCGTTATTCCATTGGGCCGTTTCCAGCCCAAGTTATCTTTCGGCCTTCTCAGGGCCCATTGATTCTTGGGCTCATTTGCAGCATTCGGTTACATACGGCCTGTTACTATCATTTTCTGCTTGTGGGCCAAATTCAGCCCGTCGTTACAGTCGGCCCGTTTGCGGACCGTTAATACGTTGGGCGGTTTTCATGTCAAAAAAACCTGTTGGGTTGTTTTCATACAGTTATCAAATACGGCCTATTAACGGCTCGTTATGGTCCATGAATAGTACGACCCATGATTGGCGAAATGATGATACGCCCTGTAGAAGGCCCATGGATCCTACGGCCCGTATGAGGCCCATGGATAGTACGGCCCGTAGAAGGCCCATGGATCGTACAGCCCATAGAAGGCCCATGGACTGTACGGCCCGTAGAAGGCCCATGGACCCTAAGGCCCGTATAGAAGGCCGATGGATCCTACGGCCGGACGAAGGCCGATGGATCCTACGGCCGGACGAAGGCCCATGGATCATACGGCCTGCAGGAGGCCCATGGTTACAACAGTCCGTGTGTTGCCATGATTATTTTGGCCTAGTTACCAAAAATAGGCTATTGTGGCCACTAGAAAAAAACAGAAAAAGAACTGCAGTGACTACAAGCAAACAACTAAACAAGACAATAAGGAAATAAATAAGCAAGCAATTAACGCTAGCCTATTACCGCTATTACACATATTACATCCACTGGGCATCAAAGTTCGCCACCAGTGCAAATATAGGGAACAAAGAAGCACATTACATACACTGGCCGTCAAAATTGGCCACCAGTGCAAATAAACGCGTCAGCAAAACAAGAGCATAACTGAAACAACTTCAGAAGAGCTCAAGAAACGTTATCCTGGGTATCCACCATGCTGGCAATAAGCTTAGCAAGCTGATTAGCTTTGTCCTGTTTGGCGCTAAAATCCTTCAACGCTTGCTGTTGCACCAGAAAGTATGCATCTGAATGATCCAGGGACTTCCGCAGTCCTTCCGCTTCTTGTCGCAGCACAGTTGATCGATGTCTTTCAGCTTGTAGTTGAGACTCAAGAAACCGAACTGATTCAGACAATGAGTTTGAATAGCTTGTGCAAGCGGTAGTGGCCAGTAACTCGAACACTAAACCAAGACAGGACTTTGGGGTTGTCTCGCTGTCTTCAAGATAGTCTTCCTTAGCTGTTTTATCAGCTTTGTTGGAGACCAACAAGGATGTGTCACTATCCTGAACCTTATCTGCATTACTTCCTTTACCATTGCTTAATAAGGCACTCTTCCCCAATATTCTGTCAGCATTCTAAAAGAAAAAACAAGCAGACACATAAGTTTAGCATGTACTAGTATATGAAACTCATTTCGGTGAACTAGTTCATTAGTAAGGTGGACAGGATTAAACTACCAAGTCTTCTATTGCCAAGTACTAGTACATAATAAAAGCATCAAACAAACATATATCTATGTCCTATGGTCACTGCATTGTCTTGCCAAATCAAAATAGAGACACGGTTCAAATCATATCAGTTCAAGACAAAGCAGCAGTGAAAGAATACAAAGCATGGGAAACTACACGGCACAACAAGATTTCAGATGGGTACCACGGGTCTACATGTACAACAACATTATTGGCTCTGTTGTGATGCTAGTAATGTGCATGATATGAAAGTCAACTGTATACACAGTTGAAATTGAAATCAACAGAGCTATTGATAAGAGCAAACCTGTTAAAGAAACATGCGTGAACATACCTGCTGTGCCATTGGAGTTTCGATTGGATCCTTCAATTTAAAAATAAGTTTGTATGAGTAAATACAATGATACAAGAGCAAAGCAATCATAGTTAAAAAAGGCGTGCCTAAGCGAGCGCTTAAGCGCGCCTAGGCTCTAGGCGTTGGCAAAACGCATTGCGCATAACTACGCATAATCTGTGCATAACTGCGCATAAGCATGCACTTTGGTCAGTAAAGCGCAAGGCGGTGGCAAAACGCACAATTAACGCCTAGCGCTTTTTTGAACTATGATAGCAATGGAATCTTAAATTAGAATAGTTGTTCTTCAGGTTTAGGCACTTGTTCTACATGAACAGAGTACAGTAAGACGCAAGAATATAATACTTAAAAATAGAAAATGAGCTCATAGACCTTACCACATTCTTGGTTCGGGACCAGTACAAAACAAGGCGTTCCCAGTCATCGTCCAGTAAATGTGTCTCAGGAGAACGTAAGGGAATTTGATGAGTGTCTTTGCCGGTGAAGTAAGTTTTCTTCAGGTAATTCCGATACTGCCACCAAGCATTCTTGAAGATAGCAGAGGTATTAGCACAGGTTACCTCATCCTGAGTTTCCAAATCGGTCCTTCTCTATAGAGAAAAATGGGAAAATTTGCTGTATTATAACCATCATGGAGGTAGGATGTATGGGACGAAGCAAAGTAATTGCCATGAATAACATTACTTACACATAACTCCTGGACAAACACCTGTAACTGGCATTTTCCTTCATCTTCAGTATAATATTTCCAAGATGGGAAGATATGCACATACAATTTAACAACATCAAATGCGATAGATGCTAAACTACGACTAGCTGGTTGTGCTTCCTCCACAGGAATAGGTGTACTAACTAGTGGAGTTGGGGTTCGCCGTGATAGTACTGGCCCTTTGGGCACTGGAGCTGCCTTACTAACTGCTCTTGTTTGGGAGCTCTGTGGTGGAGATGGTGCTGTGTCAACAGGAACTGGGTTACTATCGGCTGGGGTTGGGGTTAGATTGGGTGAAGCTGGTTCTCTGTCCATCGCAGTAGGGGTACAATCTGCAAGAGTTTGGGTTATGTGTGGTAGGGCTGGTTCTTGTGCATGTACAACCGGGGTGCTATCTCCACCAAGAGGTAGCACTGTTTTATTTGAAGACCGTGTTTTTAGTCCACTAGATACTGGCATCACCCGCTCCAATTCAAATGGCTGATAAACAGGAAACATAGTTGAATGTACAGACATTGTATGAGAGACAGATGCAATAGATAGTGTGGAAAAAAGAGGGCATGAAATAGTTGACATGTATATTGTTTAACTAAAATGGATAGCATGACATAATTTCACATATATGATGTCTATCTAAACTGGATAGCATAGCATAACATAATTCAAAGATATGATGAATAACTAAACAGGATCGCATGACATAATTCACCTACATGTTATCTAAGTAATCAGGATCGCATCATTTAATTCACATATGTGATTTATATGCTAAACAGAGGGCATTCGATATGATGTCTGAACTAAGAACATGGTGTTGAAATATTGTGTATATGATGTCTAAACTATGCAATGCAAGACACCGTATGCATGATATGAGCAGTATAACCGTGCCAAGTTAGAGCATACACCTCAGTGGGGGAATAGGACTGGTCATCTGTCTCTGAATCCATCTCTGAGGAGCTATCGGGACCCAACAAGAGATCTGCTTCGACAGGTAGCACTGTCTGCTCTGAAGGCCTTGTTTTCACTCTAGATTTTTTCATCTCCCACCCAAATGGCTGATTCACAGGAAGAGTAGTTTAATGTACAAACATTGTCGACAAATGGAAATGTAATGAAGAAAAGGATGGGCAAGATATCATTCAAATATATGATGCCTAGTTAAACAGGATGGCATTGCACAATTCACATATATTATGGCTGGCTAAAAGACATGAGACTGCATAATTCCCATATATGATATAGAAACTAAACAGGTGGCATTACAGAACATGTCTAAACTAAGCAGATGACATATATGATGTCAAAAGTAGGCACTGCAAGGCAACATATGCATGATATGACTAACATCATCATGCCAAGGTAGAGCAAACACCTTGGGGGGTAAATAGGAGTGGTCAGCGGCGTCTGAATCCTCCTCAGAACAGATATCTTCCTCTGGATTACAATCTGGAGAGGGGTGGGGAGGGTTTGCCATTGAACCCACCATGGAGCGATGTCTGCATGACATTGTATTGCCGTGCAAAACTCTTCTCTTTTTCTCTACATGTTCAGCATGACTGTGTACAATATCTGACATGCATACGAAAAAAATATGGTGAGATTATGCAAGGAGAGCATGCAGAAATTTAGAGTGATGGTAACAACCAGTGGATCGACGTTTTTCCGTTGAACCAAAATAGCCCTAATGGATCGACGTGAAAAATGTATAGTAATAAGTGATGCAACAAGTGTACAACCTCTTTGCCGTAGCCGTGTCGACCTCAGCATCATTGGGTTGGTCGCTGAAGCAGTTGAGGCAGAGGTGGCTGTCGGAGGTGTGGAGGAAGATCTGAGGAATCTGTAGACGGCGTCCAGGGCACTGCTCTGTTGTGATGGATCGTTCTGTCGTTGGAGCAGCTCCGGTGAGCCGTAAGACGTCAAGGCTGAAGCAGCACAAGACAGACATCGTCAATCTCAAGTGGGATTCTAATAGCATCTCCAATAGATGATGTAAAATGGATGTAAAATTAACATCACAAAAAACCACTTGACTACAACAGATGAGGTAAAAACTGTTGACTCTGAACTTAAATGTCGAAACTGAAATTTACTGTGGAATCTGAATGCTACTGTCAAAACTGAACGCAATGGTAGCAGAGAGGCACTTGACATGTAGTTTAGGGAGGGCCTGCAGTTCATCTTCAACCTGCACCCCCCTGAGCCACCAGCCACCACCGGCCGAACTGCCGGCCCTAGCGCCGCCTCGCCGCCCCGAAACAACTCGCCACCGCCGCCCCGGCCAGCCCTCTAGGCCCTCCGCCCCCACCCTGAACCCTAAGATAGATAGTGGGGTGCCTCTCCGACGAGCCGCCGTCCCCGCTGCGGGTGGTTCTTCCTTAACACCGGCGAGCCCCACCAACCCCTGAAAATCGACTGACCCAAAAGTCGATTCAGTCAACTGAAGTGTGGCTTAATCGGAGCAGAGTAGCAGCACAAGCGAGGGGGAGAGCAGCAGCAACAGCTGGGCGAGCGAGCGATCGAGCGAGCGATTGAGCGAGAGCCGGAGCAGCAACAGCAGCGCGAGCGAGCGAGCGAGAGCCGGAACAGCAGCAGCAGATCCGGCTGGTATGGACACCGCCGCCGAAGGGCCTCGCACTGGGGGAGAGCCGCCATGGAGATGTCGCCCGCGGCGCCGGCTTCAAGGTAGCCGCTCCATGGGGGTGCGGGATGGAGCACCGTCGGCGCCGGGAGGTCGAGTTAAGGAGAAGGTGCGATGCGATGAGTGTACAACCTCTTTGGTGGCGCCGAGTAGGCCTCGGCTTCGTCCGAGGAGTCGGTGAGGATGCTGCGGTTCCGGTGGAGCAGGTTAAGGCGACGCTGTGGGGATGGAGCAGCCGCGATAGACGAGGCGATCGTCGGAGCAGCTCCTTGGAGGTGGAGGACGGGGTGGCTGAACCGGCGGGATGGCGAGATGGACGACGGATCCTCATCCGGGGAGGTGGACGAGGGACGTCGAGCTATTGCGGTGGACGACGTTGTCGGGGAAGAGGCTCCGGCTGTGCAGCGATGACGTGGCGGACGGAGGAGGGTGGGGTTTCGCGGCTGGAGCAGAGAGGTTATGGCGGCCTGGGATTTCGAATGGCGAAAAGGGGGCGATGGGAGGGGGTGAAGCATGACTTAGGGACGCGCTTGTCCAAAATGTAGGGTGTGTTACAAAAGTACCCCCCACCGATTTGAACTAGCGGCCCTTTCGGCTCGGGGTTAGAAGGGGGATTTCGCCTGTCGGGATTTGGCAGCTTGAGGGAGTTTTCGCGCGCGTTGTAATTTCAGGATAGCAAGGCGCGGGTTGTGAAGGCGCCAGTTTTGGGAGCACGATATCTGAATTTTCGGGATATAACAAGACGCGGGTTGAATTTCAGGGACAAGCCTAACATGTTGTAATATTGTACTTGTACGTACCAAATCAATTCGCACTTCCCTCAACCAAAAAGAAAACGAAAAAAATAAAACTATTCACACCACACAAAGAGAGAGTCTTGCCCCGTTTTACTATACAAATGCTATTCAAAGCTACTCCCTCCTTCCATCTATATAGGGCCTAATGCGTTTTTCGATGCTAACTTTAACCAAATATTAGAGCAATGATATATGACATGCAACTTACACAAAGCACACCGTTAAATTTGTCGATGAAAGGTTCTTTCAATGATATAATTTTCACATTGTGCATGTCATGTACTATTAATCTTGTCAATAGTCAAAGGCGGTCTTAAAAATCTCATTACGCCCTATATAGATGGAAGGAGGGAGTATGAATCCATGTTATGTCCGATTAAATTTTTTCGCTTGCTGTATAATGCATGTAACCTACTCATACCAACATTTTAGTGCATTCCAAATGTCTATACTACCGCTGCAATTCGAACTAAATTTGAATTCGTTTCTCTATTTCAATAAGAATCTACAATCATGATTGTTGCCAACTTCAACCATCATAGTTTCCTTGCTATCCGCCAGATATAAATCGAACGGCCTATAATGCAGGATGGTAGGCACACCATCATCAACAACTCCGTTTTTTATAAGAGTAGAGATAAAATATATTAAATGTAGTATAACATGTTCATAACCACACCATGTGTATCACCATTATATATATTCACACATGCGTCGGTTTGAAACACTATGATAAATTCTTCAAATATCCGAATTCGCTTTTTATAATGAAGTATATATGATCTCTATTCGTATTTTACACCCACACAACCCTCTTATCTTTGTAGCTAGCGCTAACTTTCTCTTGTGCATGCACACGCCCTCATCCCTCTCACCCTCCCTCAGCATTCTCTAGCTCCATCACGCAAATTCGTCTTTTCACTTTAGGTCGTTCACCCACGGTGTGTGTAGGCCCCCCAGCTCCTTCTTTACGGCACACATCGATCGATATGCCTCTCTAGCCAGGTGTGCCTAGCACAAACACAAGCTTCCCCTCTTCTCTTGTCACCGTCCGTGCCTCACTCCCACCACTCTTTTCATCGTTCTCGTACTCGCACACTCCTCCCCCCTCGATATAGTATGCCTCTCGTACCACCTCCTACATGCATCCCTCTCTCTCTCTCTATCCTTCTCCTCGTGCCTCATTTGCTTCTAACACACACATTCATGTATACCGATCGATCTCCCAACATATACCTAGATCGACTTTAACTACCCCCCCCATCGATCGACGTACCTCACAAGTTATGTCTTTCCTTTCTCTAACAAAGGGCGATTGATCTTCCTATGTAGTTACGTCTGCTTACCACAGCCACATCGTCCCCCCTCACCATTCGTGCATGCCTCCTGACCCATCTCTCACACGCACGTGCACAGACAACAAGCAGCCATCTCCTGTCTTATTGCGTGCCCTCCGTTTGTCTAGCAAGCCTATCCCACCATTTGTTAGAAGCAACTCCAGTACCACCCCCTCCAACACTCTAGCTCTGTCTCTCTCCCAACCTTATTCCTCTCCTGCACATATGCCTGGATGCCGATCGATCTCCCTTAATACATGAGGTAGATCGATCTCGTTAATACATGAGGTAGGCCTCTCTCCTCCTCCACACATATACCAGCCATTGTACCTCTATAGTTAATTGGGCCTCCCTCTTCCCCCACCACACACCGATAGTCGAGCGCTGCAGGTAGGTATCCATGCCACAGAGACAAACTGCACATGTCCAATCTCACGTTCCAGTAGGCCAGCCACTCTATATCTTTGACGTGGGCACACACAAATTCGATGGCACTCTTTATCGATCGCGCGCGCGCACACACACACACATCATCCCTCTCTTCGATTCTATGGACACCTCAAGCCGATGATACCTCCACTCTCTTCTCGTGGATCGCCCCCTCTATATATATATGTTATATCCAGGACTCTATTTCACACACATTGCATATGTTACATTTTTTGATTGACCCCCCCCCCCCCAAAAAAACTCTCAAGAACCCACACACTATATCTCTCTAGGTTTGTATCTCTCTCACACAACCCCACGTAGGTGGTGTACGTATACAAGAAGAGAATAGGTGCACCATGCACGTACTCACGCTTCGTGCCCAGCCACACCCGCACGGGTACACGGCGGAGCTCATTTCTTTACGAAATGGCAGCCCACGTGCTAACTTGAATGCCTGTAGCGGTTGTTTACCTAGGGAGGTCGTGTACCACGCGTGCACGAAACAAAGTTCGACTTGACGCGTTGCCGCGTTATTTTTTTAAATAAAGTTATAGCGCTCAATGGCACGTACACAGAATATAAAACGATTTTATGGAGAAAAAGGTAGTCCGCTCACTATATACAATGGAGCCTGCCTGCCTGGTTTGTCGCTCTTCAGAGTATCTCACACAAGGCTGCGGTGGCCTCTCTCTCTCTCTCACTGTTGGTCACTGATCCGGCCGCATCCCGTCCGCTGGGGGAAAGGGAGTGCGGTGGCCTCTCTCTCTCTCTCATCGTTGGTCACTGATCCGGCCGCATCCCGTCCGCCGGGGGAAAGGGAGGAAGATCATCGTTTCTCCATTTCACGGCGCCGAGGCAGCACGTCCTGATTTGTGGTACATGACGTTCTCTCTGACCAAGCTCCGGCGCGGCAGGGCCTATGCCACCTGCTCGCAGATTCCGCCCGCCGCCGCTCACCTAGTTAAATCCCGACGACCTCCAGGTATCCCCTCCGGCCTTGCTCCACTGCCCGTCTTCCCACGTCGCTACATGTGGATCTTCCATAGTTCTTTGCCCAAAACGTAGCTCGTCCGGCGTACTTTCCATATTGCATTCTCGTCCTCACACCGTTTTAGACAAACACAACCGTGTTGTTATCTTCCCTTAGGACAAGGAATATGCTTCTTTTTTGTCATCGCATGTGTCATCAACTGTTATTGGCCAGTAATTGTTTCCTTTCTACTCGTTGCTATTGCGACCTTTTGGTGAACTGCACAAATCACCTTTTTCTTAAGAGTGTTTTGTGCAGTTGTACTAAAATGTCACACGGGCAATGTCTCTACATTTCAGTGTGACTGCACAAAGGGAGATTGGTTTTGCTCTATCCTCCTCATCCAACTCCGAGCCTAATCTTCTCCAACTAGTTAGTCTCAGAGAGACTGCGAAGGTGACCGGCTTCTATTTGTGTGTTTATTGTTTCATCAGCAGTCCTCTAGTATCGCAATCACACTTCATATCTTTGGAACAGGGACGCCCAGCTCTATTTTAGTGGAACTGCACAAAATGATCGGAATGTTGCATGCTCCAGACAGCTACTTTTTTTCCCAACATGCCTTGTTGATTTAGACAGAGCTGGGGGGACGTTGCTGCCAATGAAAGCATGGATCAATTTTAATTTAACACCTTCTCACAACTCTATCTTCAGTTGTGATGTAATTATTAGCTCTGATCTGCTAATACTCCCTCCGTTCCTTTATATAAGGTGCATTTGTTTTTTGATAAAATTCCAGAATGTAAGGTGCACTTCTTCTAATTCCTCATAATTCCCTTGTTAGCCCTCCAGAAAAAAGGAAAATATCTCTCTCCCGATTGTCCATATCTCTCCTTGTAGCAAAATATGGAAACTATCTCTGTGTTGATTGCACGTATCTCTTACTTTCCTGGACTAACTGATTTACATGCCTCCAACCAAAAAATTTGCCAAGGGTAATTTCATCCTAACATGTCTATAATTATGTGCCTTGGTCATCGTGCTAAAAATAATACACCTTACATAAAGAAACGGAGGGAGTAATTGACATGCATTAGCAAGGAAGTTAGTTTTTTATTGTTTCCGAAAGAGCATCGATGGCAAGACACGTGAAACAAAAGCTGAAAGCTCACACCATTGTACAATTTCATCGCTGGAAAATTATTTGTATAGTACGTCAATTATGTAAACAAATGATGGAAGCTTGATAGCATTGCCAGAAGCCTCTTCATCATCCGGATCCATGTGCCATGTACAAAATTATACTCCTTCGTTCCTAAATATTTGTCTTTTTACAAATTTCAAACGGGCATATTCTAGAGTGTAGATTCACTCATTTTGCTTCATATGTGTACTCCCTCCGTTCCTAAATATTCTATTCGTCTTTCTAGAGATTTCAACAAGTGACTACATACGGAGCAAAATGAGTGAATCTACACTCTAAAATATGTCCATATACATCCGTATGTGCCTGTCCATTTGAAATCTCTAAAAAGACAAATATTTGAGTAGTCACTCGTTGAAATCTCTAGAAAGACAAATACTCCGGAGTATATTTAAGAACCGAGGGGGTAGTGCACAACCGCATAGGAGACTCAGCCCGGTCGTTGCGCCGCATTAATAGTGAGTAATGAGCAGTCAAATCATAAGCCCCACCTTTCCCACTGTAAGTTGCTCTGAAGAAGCAGCCATCAATACGCTCTTCTTTGAATCCGCTCATACTACTCCATCCGTCACTGTTTATACAGCGCGCTTCAGAAAAAAGAAAAAAAATCTGTGGGACCAAGGCAACTAGCGATCGGCCTGAAAATAGCATTGGTAGTTATAGCACGGAGTCTATTACTAGAGGGAATAATGCGTACACAGATGCATGCAGTGCTTCCACCCCGGGTACACACATGCATGCACTTACTCCACTCCGTAGTAGTACAGTACATGGAGAGAAAATTGTGGACTTGATTGCGGTTACCACGCCCTAATTAATTGAGCATTAAACCAAACGCGTCTAAAGTCTCTCTGGTGGTGGAAATGCATTGAGAGAAATGCATCATAATGAAGCGCACCCTGTAAACTGTGACGGAGGGAGGAGTAGTATGAAGGTGCAAAACCAAGTACGCGTATGGCCAGTCGATCAACGCACCTCCTCTTGGCATATCACTGACATGTGGGACATGAGTGTGAGCAAACCGATCTCAATTGACGGCAAAGAGCCAACCCGCCGTTCCTTGAGAGAGACGAGGAGCGAGAACACATAGACGGGCTCGCACGGAGGCCAAGATATATTCGAGCATGGTTGGTTGATCGATATCATTCATTACATGTTGGGCTGCCGTTTTCCGCCCTTCTCCGGAATAAACATGTACTTTATCAGAGATAAAAAAATAAGAGTACAGACGCTCCACCATGCGGTTCTAGTAGTAGTACTACTCGTACTACTGCGCTTGGCTCTTCGCCTCTTCGTGAAGTCGAACAATGATGGTACTCCGCATGTTGGGTACTACAGTGTATGCCTCTGACAATCTGACACCGAATGGACTGATGCATGTCCACCGAGGGTAGGTTGCATTAGTCAAAAGGCGTAAGCGAGCTTCACCTTGTCCTGCAAGCTTCTCCTCGTTCTGCGAGTTGACGGGACACACCAAAAAGTAGTGCTAGTCCATACTCCCTCCTTTCCGGTTAATATGGCTTAATCTTTTTTGCGGGTAAATGAGAGAGCTTTATTCATATATAAGCATTCTTAGGACGATCAGCCAAGACACTGGTCACTAGGAAGCGTGGTACCCCGCAAAAAAAGAAGTAGGAAGCGAGGTGTTTCATCAAGCCAGCTCTCGGCCACATTCAAAGTGCAGCAAGCATGGTTCGCACGAAGATGCGCCGCAAGGTTTGCTGACATGTTTACATGATGAATAACAAAAAAAGAGGAAATATTACCGAGCGCTACTATTTGTAACAGGATATGAGCCAGAATTAAGCGAGAATTGTGGCGAGTGTTCCATGCAATCAACTTCCATTATCACATGTGAGAACCCTCGAAGAGAACCAAATGTGTTGAAGATTGCTTTATCACATTTTAAAATTATAATAAGAGTGCAGACGCTCCTGCATCCGGTTCCTAATACTAGTATAGTACGTACCTTTATAGACTATAGTAGTAGTACTAGTAAACTTTGCGCTTGGCTGTTCGCCTATTCGGAAGGTCGAACAATAATAGCACTAGTAGTATAGTGTATGCTTTTGGCAATCTGACACCGAATTAACTATTGCACGTCCACCGCCTGAGCGAGGGAGAGCTTGCATTAGTCAAAAGTTTCTCCTTGTCCTGCGAGCCACCGCGCGCAAGCTTCTCCCGTCCTGCAACCTTCTCCTCGTTCAGCAAGTTGACGGGACACAGCAAAGTAATGCTAGTCCATACTGCCTCCTCTCCGGTTAATATGGCTTAATTTCAAACGAGATAAATACACTGTCTATCACTGTATATTTGTAAAAATATGGTCAGTGGACTTCATAATACGCTCATTGCGCTCAATATATATATTTTCCGGTGTTTATACAGTCACTAGATCACCCTGACTGAGTATGTGTGTGCATGCACGTGTAGGTTGAGCACTTGAGCATGACCGTGTGTGTTCCGTCGTGTGCTCAGACATGCATGCATTAGGGTGTCGCGCGCGTTTTTGCGTCCATGTGTACGTGTGACTGTTGCATACACGTAGGGGAGTACGTGTAGGGGCCACTAAGGAGCAGTCAAATCACACAGTAAGTTAGTCGGAAGAAGCAACCATCATTTCACTCTTGAATGACACGTACGCAATATAAAATGGTTGATATGGAGAGAAAAAGAAAACCACTATATATACACTAGCAGGAGCCTAAGCTACAAGCCTGCTTGCTTAGGTTGCTCTCTTCACAAGCATAGAACGACGGGCCTGATCCCGCAGCTGGGGGAAGGGAACAATATTCTGCGTAGACGCGGTCGACATCAGCGAGGGAGAAAACCCACAGTCGGTGCGTCCCAATCGGGGGTCACCGCGGTATGGGTCGATGCCGCGTCCCAACCGCCCTTCTAGCTACAGCCCGCCCTCCCAGGTAGTCCATCTTCCTTTTGGAGCCGACTTGCTCCACTGCCATAGCTCCATCTCCATGTCGATCTTTCTCTACTTCTACCGGCTTCTACTTGTGATGAGTTTATGTCTCATGAACTAGTGGCAGTACTATTATTCTAATCACACTTCTTCAATATCTTTGCCATCAGGGATGCTCAGGTCGATTTTAGTGGAACTACACAAAAGCATCGTATGATCCGAGGGTGCCAGCCGTCTTTCCTTCGACAGGTTCTACCTGGCCAGGAAATTAAATCATGTTTAGGGTTTAGGGTTTAAGTCGTAGTGACCCCATCAGTAGTTTTTCTTTCGTACACGCTCTCACAACTTTTTTCTTTAGTTGTGAAGTAAATATTGGCTATGATCTGTGAATCATTGAGATGCCTCAGCATGCGTGTTAGTTTTCCTTTGTATTTGATGGAATGTTGTAACGGGGCAACCTTGGAATAGGAATGAAAATGGAGTGGAAAGTTTCCGTTTTTCCGGAGAAAAAATGGAAACGGAGAGAAACCAACGTTTCGTTTCGTTGGATCACGCCATCGAGCAAAACCAACGTTTAAATCACGTCTGTCGTGTTCGTTACTCACCCTCCTCCACGGCTCGACCCCACACGGTCGCTCGGCATGCCACTCACCGCAAACCGAGTATATGATAACTTTCCCGCTTGCTTGTCGATGGATCGCGCCATGGAGTACTAGCACTACTGGAAGAGATTGACGAGTTGGGGGAGGACAGCTAGCTGTAGCACAGACTCCCAAGAACTTTTTACATGCATATCGTAGCCGGCTATTGCGACCTTTGAACGCGGAGCAGCCGCGTGCACCCGGAAGCAGCGCAGGCGACGCTCTCTCGGCCGGCGCGCCGCTTCAATGCCGGCGCCAGTGAGAGGTCGCGTCCGCTCTGGCCGGGCATGAATGCGGCACTAACCGTTTCGGACGGGAAGCACGCGCGGGTGATGAAGAGGTTTCGGGTTGGTCAGGACCGGCCGTGGCAGCGGTCCGGACGTGCGCAAACAAGAGATCATGTACGTTAATATTGCTGCATATATAATTAACAATGTAAATAATGTGCCAGTTGGACATATATGATTGGAGATGGAGATGGAAATGGAATTTTACGTAAACACGGATATGCAAGTCTATGTCTATGTGTGTGTGCGCGACGACTCTCGCGACCTGGAAGCGGGGGCGTGTTTTTGATCGAGTTTTCTTTCTTGGTACGTTAGAAAATCAGTTTGTCTAATTCACATCTAGATGTGTCCTAGACAGACCCTTAAAAAAACTAGGAAAAAAATAGACCACAAACAGAGTGGACATCAACTTAGATGTGACATAACTATGTCACATCTAGATGTGTCCTAGACAGACCCTTAAAAAATTGTCCGCCAGTTTTCGTTTCTTTTTTCCAGGAACGCGCGTATTCTATTTAAAACCACTGCTATGGAGAGATTTTTTTACTCCATTATAGCCTCTTGTTTGATAGAGTTTCTCGCGTCTCGCTCTCTCACCCTCTCCATATATGTTACACGCTGGAGGCTCAGCGTTCATTTGCTAGGGTTTGCTATATTCACAGTCTCTCACCCTCTCTTCACCAGATCTAAACAAGACTGCGTTGGCCTCTTGTCTCTCTCTCCCCCCTCACAGCTAGTGAAGGAGGCATCCGTATCCCGTCGCACCGGGAAGGGGAGGAGGTGCAGCGTTCACTCTATCGCCTTCGGCGAGGGAGGCAATCCACTGCCGGCTGCGCTGTTCTCTTCCACCCAGCGCCTGTGCGGGAGGGCCTCCGACCCCTTCTTCCTCGCCGCCGTACGTAGTGCGGGCAGATCCGGCCTCCCGCCGCACGCCTTGCCACATCCGGACGACCCTAAGGTATAAGTTTCTTTGAAACCGTCGTTGCTCTAGCTGCATGTGGATCTTTTTCGATCTGTAGTCGAATCTAGGTCTTGGTTCAAAGAGGAAAGAAGGGTGCGGTGGGCTGGAGCAAGAATCTAGGACGTGGTTCAATGAGGAAAGGAGGGGCGGAAAGTAGTATAGACTGGCTATCTAGCCACTTTGTAGGTCGAAAAGGGAAAAAGGGGGTAACCCAGTACACACATCTGTAAGGAACCGATCTGTTTGTTGAAAAGGGAAAGAAACTGGGGGGTCGGGTAGTTTGTGCAGGACTAGATTTGCTGCCCTCACATAGGAAGAAGGTTCAAAGAGAACAAATATGGGACCAGCGCATATATGCTGCTTGGCTACATACTCTGCATCACCCATTTATACGTGTGGACGCACATGGTGCTCGCATGTCCCATACAGCTATTTTGCTGTTGTTAATCTAAGAATGCCACCGGAAAATTGAAGCAATGCCACTGTTAAAAGTAAATTACATTTTTTAACGAATGTTGTTTCAAGAGAATGTCTCTGTTAATATGAATCAATGCAACCGTTTTAGAAATGCTACTGTCCTACTTTGTTTTCCATCCAAGATAAGTTAGATGCTTCTTTCTGTCACCGTTTGTTTCATCCTCCTTTATCGGCAAGTAATTGTTTCCTTTTTTGCCTCTGTTAAAACAGGGCTATCGATTCAACTTGTTGCTATTGCGACATTTTGCTTCGCTACTCGAAACACTTATGTTTTAAGAGTGTTTTGTGCAGTTCAACTTGAATGTCACACTGGTGAGTTTGCTTAATTTTGGTGGAACTGCACAAAAGGAGATCGAGATTTGTTTCTAGTCTTCGTGGCGAGTTGTTTCAAATCTTGGTCTCAACCACATGATGTGCAGTGTGCTTTGAGATGTTGTGCTACTTGTTTTGGTACTGTTTTAAATAAATGTTTAATTGAAGCTATTGTATTGCTCTCTTTTCCCATTAAGTAGTGAACAAAAATGGGACCAACCCAGACATGATGCTTGTTGCTTTGTTACAACAAATTCAGCATCACCCCCTTTATAAGCCAGTAATTGATGCCACTCTCAGAATTAACTACTGAATCTTATTTCAAAATTGAACACTTGTTAGGGATTGGCGGGATTACCATTTTTGTGGCCGCATGTTTCATCCTCCTTTATTAGCCAGTAATTGATTCCTTTTTTGCCTCTGTTTAAACAGGGATATCTATTCAACTTGTTGCTATTGCGACATTTTGCTTTGCTACGCGAAACACTTTGCTTGATTTCAGTGCAACTACACAAAACGAGATTGGATTTCCTATTCGTGTTGGCAGATTCGTATTTTATCTTGTCCGTCTCATGAAAGGTCAGTACAGGCCTTCATCCACATGATTGTGCAGTGTGCTTTGAGATGTTGTGCTACTTGTAATGGTACTGTTTTAAATAAATGTTGAATTGAAGCTATTGTATTGTTGTCTTTTCCCATTAAGTAGTGAACAAAAATGGGACCAACCCAGACATGACGCTTGTTGCTTTGTTACAACAAACTCTGCATCACCCCCTTTATAAGTAGATGGAAGCACATACTGTTGTTGCGCCCACTCTCCCCTGGAACTGTTTATGCTTTTCGTTAATCTAATGTCGCTGGTAAAATTAAGCAATGCCACTCTCAGAATTAATTAACTACTGAATCTTAGTTCAAAACTGCAACACTTGTTATGAATGGTACTATCCTGCTTTGTAGTTCTTTCTACATGTTTAACCAAGGTATTGTTAAGATAATGTCTGTGTTAAAATGAATCAGTTGCATTGTTTCAGGAATGGTACTTTTCTGCTTTGTCGTTCTTTATACATGTTGAAACAAGGCATTGTTAAGATAATGTCTCAGTCAATATGAATGAATCACACTGATGGAGAATTGCTACTCTCCTGCTTTGTTTCCCATTAAGATAAAGTAGATCAGTAGATGCTTTTCTTCTGGGAGTACAAGTCATCAACCATTATTTCTCAGTAATTGTTTCCCTTATACCTATTGTTGCTTACAGGGATATCAAAATTAAAGCTCGGTTTTATTCCGACTTCGTTTTTAGTTGAACTGCACAAAAGGAGCCAATGTGTCCAAGGCAAACTGCTGCATTACTGGGTCCAGTTGGTCGTTCCACTTTGCAGAAAGAAGCAGTCACTATTTGCGCTACATTACAGAAGGAATGACCGAGAAGCTTTACAGAGTATTATTAGACACCGGTGACATGACTAGTCTGCAGAGACCATTGGCAATTTAACAACACGTGGAGTGCCCTGGGCAAAAAGTGCCCAAACAAGTACAAGAAGCTACGACAGGACTCCACGGTCATAGGCATTACATATTTTGAATGGGAAAAGCTTGTCAAAGTTTAATCATTGATGTTAGCAAGAAGACGTTAGTTTAATACATTGGAATTGGAAAACCTTGTCAAAATTTGCTCATTGATGTTTGCCAGAAGACATGCATTTGATATTTTTGAGTGGGACGCCCTTGCTGTGAGCAGCGTCGAGTGTTTTTTCCTATTCCTGTGTTCAGTTTAGAAGTAAATAGTTACTCTGCTGAGATATTCCTGTGTTAAGAGTTTGTTCTGAATATTTTCTATGTAATGCCAGGCCTTGTGTTTGATTGCAAAGTTGAGCTTGGAATGTTGTGGCATGCGGCATCACGAGCTGTTCACCGTGCCTCCTGAGAATAATGCTTCGTATTGTTTTGCATGTCGATCTAATGCAAGTGATTTGCTTGTTAAGAAGATCATCCTCTTCTGTTGTTTCCGTGCTTAAGAAGTTCATCGTCTGATGTTTCATTCATATCCTATACGACAAGTCGGGTAGGTTAGACGTGAAACCATATGATCTTCCGACCAACTCATGATATTAGGCCGTGATTGGATCGTCGTTTTCCAACCAAAACCGCTTGTAAAACTAACGCTTGTAAATTAAAGCAGATGGTCTCGAGCGAAGGCGCTTGGTTGGTCGATTTCGACTAGTAAAATATCGGAAGTACTTCACACACGATAAAAATGATGAACGACACTCGGACGATTGCTAATCCAGCTGTTAGCTGCTGTTTCAGCCTTGCCCATGGATGGCATGATACGCACGTCGTGCATGTATCGTCTGGTAATGTCGTCCATATAGCAGTGCTCGTAAAATATACACTGGTCTCTCAAATTACACGCGTAACCCGCCGGTTTTACTTACAAACCTCGGGCCCTCGGTTTCATTACGCCTGTATTTTACGCGTTGTTTCCGATGACGAGTAAATTACACTTGTATGTTAATACAGGTTTGATATAAACCAGAGCTCCCAAGCGCGGCCTTACCGTTTCATGCCGTCTCAGTTTCTCGAAGGTGCTCATAGGTGTCCGATGATCCTGGCTTCCTGAATGAGCAGCGGACGCTGTATCAGACCATCCGCTGGGCCCGTGAGGCCCTCCCCGTTGTCCTTCGAGTTGTTGCACTCGCCGTGACGCCGAGCATTGTTAACATCATCAACGAACATGAGGATTCAGGAGATGACTTTATTTTGACTGGATGACACTAGGGACCCACTAGGCCCATAGCCGTACGTACGCAAGTGCCTCCTTATTATGTACAACTATATTATTTTTTTGCTTTCTCCTGGTTTCCTGACATCACGGTCCCACACCATTGTCAACCTATGTAGTCAATATAAATGAGAGAATTGCACAAGGTGCGGCCGACAGCTGGGACCAAGCAGCTCGAGCAGTATTTGTGTTTTTGAGGCGTGAGCACTGCAGAGTTTTTCTTGGCGATGATTTCGTTGTTGTTCAGAGGAGAGCAGGGTATTAACTGGGCGGGCTGTGGCCCGTCTAGCCCAGGCCAGATATCCAGCCCAGATACTAATTTTTTCAAGATGAAAATGGCTAGCCCAGCTATACGTCTTTTTGAGGAATACCCAGGCAAGGTCAACTTGTTATTCTCCGCCCCGCTGGGCTGCAAATCTTTCCTAGGAGGGATGCATTAGGCTTAACATGAAAATGGGCTTTAAAAAATAATAAATGGGATGTAATTACAAAAACTGGGCAGTAACTATAAAAAATGCACCAAACACAAAATTAGTTTATAAAATATTATTTATGGATTTTGAAGATCTTAAATTTTCATTGTTGCACGCGCAATGTTTCGTTGGACTTTTACGTAATACAAATTTATATTTAATCTGACTAGAAATTTCGGGATAAAAATATTTCGGATCCCATCAAAATGTGGGAAATTTTATTGAGTTCTGTCTTCAACGGTTGGTTGGAATTATTAATCGTTGTCCTAGATAGAAAATGGGTTGTACTTTTAACAAACTGTAAATGGGCTGTTGTAAATTCCATTAGAATTCAAAAATGGGCTGTACATTCTTACAAAACGCAAATCGGCTATAAGTTCTCTGCCACACACTTGTGGGCCTACTAAGTGATGCGTCCCCTAAAAAAATAAGTTGACGCGTATGCAAGGCTTTGTCAACGTATTATAGTCAACACACGGTTCTAGCAGTAGTGGCCGTTGGATGTCTATCCAACGGATGTCGTGCTTCTTCTTCAATCTCGGATATTCTTAGCTTCGGCCGCCCAAAAAATGATTCCTCCCCCTGACATCCGGGGCGCACCATTTCGGAGGCTGACCTATGGGCCTACTAAGTTGGAGCGTACCAAGGGCTTTGTCAACTTAGTCAATATAAACGATTCTAGCTTCAGTGACCGTACGATGTCCATCCAACGGCCGTAGTGCTTCTTCAACCTCTGGTCTTCTTGGTCCAGCCGCCCAAAGCAGCGCCTGTCGTGCCGCCTGCTCTTGCCTCCCGTGGCCGGCTGTGCTGCCGCGGAGGCCTCACCGCCCCCATACTACTCCCACCGCTGGCCAGGCCATCCCTTCACTGACCCACACCCCCTGTTATTCTGCGGCGACGGCAGCCTCACACCGCAGCCGAACCAGTGAACCCTCGTACTCCTCTCCGCGCAGGCTTCCACTGCTGCGTCTTCCCCGGCTCCGCGTCGTCCCCTTCCTAGGCCTCGCCGTCGTCCACCGCCCTGGTGCTCTCGGCGCGGTGTGGTCAACATGGTCAACGACCGACTTCCATCGGAAGAGTACTATACGTGGAGAGGCCGACACCTGGGTCCACAGCGGCCGCAAGGAAGTGCCTCCTTATTACGCGCAAAATAATTATTCCTCCACCTGACAGCGGGGACCCACCGGACGGGCCACCTTATTTCACGAAAAAAAGTTTCCCCCTTGACTGCTGGGACCCACCGGACGGGCCAACGTATTTCGCGAAAAAAACGTTCCCCCCACTGTCAGCTCGGACCCACCGGAAGTGCCTCCTTATTACGCACAAAAAAAATGAATACTCCCCCTGCTAGCTGGAACCCACCTTGGTGGGAGGCTGACTTGTGGGCCTACTAAGTTGACGGGGACGGATGGCTTTGTCAACTTAGTCAATATGAACGATTCTAGCTCCAGTGACCGTACGATGTCCATCCAACGGCCGTAGTGCTTCTTCAACCTCTGGTCTTCTTGCTCTAGCCGCCCAAAGCAGCGCCGGTCGTGCCGCCTGCTCCTGCCTCCCGTGGCCGGCTGTGCTGCCGCGGAGGCCTCACCGCCCCTACTATTCAAACCGCTGGCCAGGCCCTGCGGCGACGGCAACCTCACACCGCAGCCGAACGAGTGAACCCTCATACTCCTCTCCGCGTGGGCATCCTCTACCGCGTCTTCAGCGGCTCCGCGTCATCCCCTTCCTAGGCCTCGCCGTCGTCCACCGCCCTGGTGCTCTCGGCGCGGCGTGGTCAGCGTGGTCAAGGAACGACTTCCATCGGACGTGGACTGTATGTGGAGAGGCTGACAGGTGGGTCCACGGCCGCAGCAAGGAAGTGCCTCCTTATTACGCGGAAAATAATGATTCCTCCACTGACAGCTGGGACCCATCGGACGGGCCACTGTATTTCATGAAAAAAAAACGTTTCCCGCTGACTGCTGGGACCCACCAGCTACATCTTCGCACGCAAGGAAGTGCGTCCGGGTAAAAAAACGATTCACCCCCCTAACTGCTGGGACCCACCAGCTACATCTTCGCAGGGAAGGAAGTGCCTGACAGTCGGGACCCACCTCGTCGAAGCGTACGTAGCATTGTCATTCTGGTCGCGAACGTGTACGTACATATATACTGGTGGATGTAGAGGCGCGCACGTGTCGTAGTAGAGGCGCGCACGTAGCATGTACACGTACGTACAGCGGCCAGGGTGCAACAAAGAAAATACGGCCACGTATGTGTACATACGAGCGGGGTCTCGAACGCCTACTCGCGCATACGTACGGCCAGGGCTCGTGTACATGGCTGGGTCGGAACGAAGAAACAGCGTCATCGTCGTGTTCATGGGGAGGCAACGGAATGCGTCGTGTTCATGGGGAGGCAACGGAATGCGTCGTGTTCATCGGGAGGCAACGGAACGCGTGGGAGCCAACCGGCTGGGTCGGAACGGAATGCGTGGTCGTGTTCATCGGGAGGGCTTGGACGGAACAGGCGATGGAAACGAGGCCTGGCGTACCGCACAACGGAGGAAACGGACCTCCTACGTTCGAAACGGGGTCCCGTTGATCGGGAGGGGTCTGGCGTACCGCAAAACGGAGGAAACGGACCTCCTACGGTCGAAACGGGGGTACTGTTGATCGGGAGGGGTGTGGCGTACCGCAAAACGGACGAAACGGACCTCCTACAGTCAAAACGGGGGTCCTGTTGATCGGGAGGGGTGTGGCGTACCGCAAAACGGACGAAACGGACCTCCTACGGTCGAAACGGGGGTCCTTTTCATCGGGAGGGGTGTGGCGTACCGCAAAACGGGCTACCGTCGACCTCCTCCGGCCTCGACGGGCTACCGTCGACCTCCTCCACCCTCCACGGGCTCCTGTTCATCCAGCCTCCACCGCGCGCTACTCCACCGGCTACTGTTCAACCACCCCTCCAAGGGCACCCCTCCACGGGCACCCCTGCACCGTCTACTGTTCAACCACCCCTCCACGGGCACCCCTCCACCGTCTACTGTTCATCCAGCCCTCCACACCATGGGGTCCTATTCAACCACCCCTCCACGGGCACCCCTCCACCGTCTACTGTTCATCCAGCCCTCCACACCACGGGGTCCTGTTCAACCACCCCTCCACCGTCTACTGTTCATCCAGCCCTCCACCACACCACGGGGTCATATTCATCCAGAGGCAACGCCACCGCTCACTGTTCATCCAAGCCCCCCGCCCCCGCAACGCTCACTGTTCATCCCAGAGGCAGCATCGATCGGCTTCAGTTAGCAGCCATCGATCGATCGCTCGGGTTCAGTAATGCATAGCCTGCAGTGCAATCGCTCGGGTTCAGTTAGAGGCCAACGCCTCGCTCGGGTTCAGTTAGAGCCAACGCCTCGCACACACGCGCGTACGTGTACGAGAGAAACGCGCATCGCTCGGCCCCCGACCTCCCACCGTAACCGGGAACTCCCCGAAATTTTCCTCCCCCTCGCTTCTACCACGGATTTTTCTGTCATGGACGGCCCAAAGAATGTCATGCAACTGCGTCTCCGGCCTGCCCAGGACGAAAAGCCCATTTTCTGTCATGATTTTTTGTCATAGAAGTTGGAGCCCACCACATCTATGATGATACCGGGTTTTGTCACAATTATCGTCATAGAAGTGTCATATGTATGACAGAAAAAAAATTCGTTCGGCCCAGAATGTCACGGACGTGTCTTTTTTTACTAGTGAGACATAGAAATTTGCAAAATACATACGGATCTGAATTAGTACTCTTTGGGTGTTAATCACATGGCAATGTGAACTAGATTATTGACTCTAGTAAACCCTTGGGGTGTTGGTCACATGGCGATGTGAACTATGGGTGTTAATCACATGGTGATGTGAACTATTGGTGTTTGAATCACATGGCGATGTGAACTAGATTATTGACTCTAGTGCAAGTGGGAGACTGAAGGAAATATGCCCTAGAGGCAATAATAAAGTTGTTATTTATATTTTCTTATATCATGATAAATGTTTATTATTCATGCTAGAATTGTATTAACCGGAAACTTAGTACATGTGTGAATACATAGACAAAACAGAGTGTCCCTAGTATGCCTCTACTTGACTAGCTTGTTAATCAAAGATGGTTATGTTTCCTAACCATAGACTTGTGTTGTCATTTGATGAACGAGATCACATCATTAGAGAATGATGTGATGGACAAGACCCATTCATTAGCTTAGCATAATGATTGTTAAGTTTTATTGCTATTGCTTTCTTCATGACTTATACATATTCCTCTGACTATGAGATTATGCAACTCCCGAATACCGGAGGAACACCTTGTGTGCTATCAAATGTCACAACGTAACTGGGTGATTATAAAGATGCTTATAGGTGTCTCCGAAGGTGTTTGTTGGGTTGCAATAGATCAAGATTAGGATTTGTCACTCCGAGTATCGGAGAGGTATCTTTGGGCCCTCTCGGTAATGCACATCACTATAAGCCTTGCAAGCAATGTGACTAATGAGTTAGTTGTGGGATGATGCATTACGAAATGAGTAAAGAGACTTGCCAGTAACGAGATTGAACTAGGTATGATGATACCGACTATCGAATCTCGGGCAAGTAACATACCGATGACAAAGGGAATGACGTATGTTCTTATGCGGTTTGACCGATAAATATCTTCATAGAATATGTAAGAGCCAATATGAGCATCCAGGTTCCACTATTGGTTACTGACCGGAGATGTGTCTCGGTCATGTCTACATAGTTCTCGAACCCGTAGGGTCCGCACGCTTAATGTTCGATGACAATTTGTATTATGAGTTATGTGTTTTGATGTTTCGAAGTTTGTTCGGAGTCCCGGATGAGATCACGGACATGACAAGGAGTCTTGAAATGGTCGAGACATGAAGATTGATATATTGGAAGGTTATCTTTGGACACCAGAATGGTTTCGAAAAGGTTCGGACATTTTCCGGAGTACCGAGGGTTACCCGAACCCCCCCCCCCTGCCCGGGGAGTTAATGGGACTTCATGGACCCTAGTGGAGAGAGGAGGCGGCGGCCAGGTGGAGGTGTGCGCCCCCAAGCCCAAACCGAATTGGACTAGGCTTGGGGGCGGCCCCCCTTTCCTTCTCTCCTCCTCCTCCTTCCCTCCTTCTCCTAGTGGGAATAGGAAAGGGGGGCGAATCCTACTTGGACCGGGGGTACAAGTAGAACTCCCCCCATGGCACGCCCCCCCTTGGGCTAGCCACCTCTCCTCTCCCCTTTATATACGTGGGAGGGGGCACCCCAAAGACACGCCAAGCCTTCTCTTAGCCGTGTGTGGTGCCCCCCTCCACAGTTACACACCTCGGTCATATCGTCGTAGTGCTTAGGCGAAACCTTGTGCCGGTAACTTCTTCATCACCGTCGCCACGCCGTCATGCTGACGGAACTCTCCCTCGTCCTCAACTAGATCAAGAGATCGAGCGACATCATCGAGCTGAACGTGTGCTGAACGCGGAGGTGCCGTACGTTCGGTGCTTCGATTGGTTGGATCGTGAAGACGTTCGACTACATCAACCACGTTTATAAACGCTTCCGCTTTCGGTCTACGAGGGTACGTGGACACACTCTCCCTACTCGTTGCTATGTATCTCCTAGATAGATCTTGCGTGATCATAGGTAAAAAAATTCAAAACTGCGTTCCCCAATAGTTTATGCTTCACACTTCTCTTTGTGAAGCCTATCCCCCAAACTGCACTGTAGGGTACGGCTCCGAAGGCTACTAAGTGTATTATGGACAGTGGCTAACCACATGACTGGTGATCGAAGTCTTCTTATGGATTCAACCCTACGTCCGTCTGACAAAAGTCACATCACATTTGCTGACACTGGTAAAAGCAAGGTATTGGGCCTAGGTAGAGTTGCAATCTCAAAGGATCAACACATGGATAAAGTGATGCTTGTTGAATCCCTTGGTTTCAACTTAATGTCTTTCTCAATGCTTTGTGATCTGAACATGATTGTGATATTTGGAAAATATCGGTGCCTTGTGCTTATGGAATCTGACAAATCTCTAGTTTTCAAAGGGTATCGAAAATACGATCTGTATACGGTAGATTTCTCCGCAGGAGCACAGCTAGCCGTATGTCTTCTACCAAAAGCTTCAAAGTGTTGGCTCTGGCATCAGAGGCTAGGGCATGCGGGCATGAGGAACTTGCACACTATCATGAAGAACAAGCATGTCATTGGCATCGAGGGCGTCAAGTTCAAGAAGGATCATCTGTGTGGTGCATGTGAAGCCGGAAAGATGACTAGGGCCAAGCATCCCTCGAAGACAATCATGACGACAGCACGTCCCTTCGAGCTGCTTCACATGGACTTATTTGGCCCTACTCACTACTCTACCCTTACTACCACTGCATGCCTCTATGGCTTCGTCATTGTTGATGATTACTCAAGATATACATGGGTGCATATAATTCTCTACAAGACTGAAGTGCAGGATGTCTTCAGATGATTCGCCAATCGTGCCATGACCAACTATGGCATCAAGATCAAGCACATCAGAAGTGACAACCGCACAGAATTCAAGAACACCGGCCTTCACACTTATCTTGATACATTGGGCATCACACATGAGTTCTTTGCTCCATACACACCTTAGCAAAATGGCATCATGGAGCGAAAGAACAGAACCCTCATTGAGATGACACGAACGATGCTTGATGAGTACAAGACTCCAAGGAAATTCTGGCCTGAAGCCATTGATACTGCTTGCCATAGCATCAACCATGTTTATCTTCACAAGTTCCTAAAGAAGACTTCATATGAGCTCCTGACTGGTAAGAAGCCAAATGTCGGCTATTTCAGAGTCTTTGGTGCTAGGTGCTGGATCAAGGATCCACATCACACTTCAAAATTTGCACCGAAAGCACATGAACGTTTTATGCTTGGCTACGGAAAGGATTCGCACTCCTACAGAATCTTCAACCTCTTTCACTACAAAGTGGTTGAAACTGTGAATGTGCGGTTTGATGAGACTAACGGCTCGCAAAGAGAGCACCTGCCAAATGTGCTAGATGAAGCTACACCAAGTGAGTCTACCAAACTTATGGGTACTGGGGAAATCATACCTTCAGAGGAACAGGCTGAAGAGGAAATCATCATTTCTGCACCTAATTAGCATGAAGACACTGCTCAGCCTGAAGCCAATGCTGAAGATGAAGACAATGATCAGCAAGGGCAAAATCTTTGTCTAGCACTTCCTCGAGTTGCAAATGGAGTCCAGATTGAGAAGATAATCGATAGCATCAATGCACCTGGTCCACTCACTCGTTCAAGAGCAACATAGCTAGCAAGTTTCTGTGAGAGCTTTGCGTTTGTCTCTATATCTGAACCCAAGAAAGTTGATGAATCCTTCATGGAACCTAAATGGATTCAAGCTATGCAAGAAGAGCTTCAACAGTTTGAACTAAACAATGTATGGGAGCTAGTAAAGCGTCCTGATCCTCGCAAGCACAATATCATCGGCACCAAATGGATCTATCGCAACAAACAAGATGAGCATGGTCAAGTTGTCAGAAACAAGGCTCATCCCTGTTGCTCAAGGTTACACACAAGTTGAAGGGATTGACTTTGATGAAACCTTTGCTCCTGTGGCTAGGCTTGAATCCATTCGCATACCGCTAGCATATGCCAACCACAACAACATTCTTCTAACCAAATGGATGTAAAGAGTGCCTTCCTCAACGGCAAAAATGAAGAAGAAGTTTATGTTGCACAACCACCTGGCTTTGAAGACCCAAAGCGTCCTGACATGGTATACAAACTCAACAAGGCACTGTATGGCCTCAAACAAGATCCTCGTGCTTGGTAAGACACACTCAAAGACTTCCTGAAGAGCAAAGGCTTCAAACTTGGTTCTCTAGATCCCACTCTCTTCACGAAGACATATGATGGTGAACTGTTTGTGTACCAAATCTATGTGGATGACATTATCTTCGGCTGCACTGACAAGAGATACAGTGATGAGTTTGGGCATACGATGCAAGAGCAATATCAGATGTCCATGATGGGTGAGCTAAAGTTCTTCCTTGGTCTTCAAATCCGTCAGCAGAGAAATGGCATCTTCATATCACAAGAGAAATACCTCAAAGATTGCCTGAAGAAGTTTGGAATGCAAAACTGCAAAGGGTACACGACGCCAATGCCAACCAAAGGCCAATTGGGCCCCGACGACAATGGTAAAGAGTTCGATCAGAAGGTATACCACTCCATGATTGGTTGTTTAATCTACCTATGTGCATCTAGGCCTGATATAATGCTTACCGTTTGCATGTGTGCCCGATTCCAAGCGGCACCAAAGGAATCGCATCACTTAGCAGTGAAGCGAATTCTTCGATATTTGGCTCACACCCCAACATTAGGATTATGGTATCCAAATGGCTCAGTGTTTGATCTAGTTGGATACTCAGATGCTAATTGTGTTGGTGACAAGGTTGATGGCAAGTCCACATCAGGCACATGTCACTTTCTTCGACGATCTCTTGTCTGTTGGTCTTCAAAGAAGCAGAACTGTGTATCACTCTCCACTGCTGAATCTGAATACATTGCTGCTGGATCTTGCTGCGCTCAGCTTCTCTGGATGAAGCAAACTCTCAAGAACTATGGCATCAACATGAAGCATGTGCCACTCTACTACGACAATGAAAGTGCCATCAAGATTGCTCACAACCCAGTTCAGCACTCGAAGGCAAAGCACATTCAAATCCGTCATCATTTTCTCAGAGATCATGTGTTGAAGGAAGACATTGATATCATTCACGTCAACACTGAAGAGCAGTTGGCAGATATCTTCACAAAGCCCTTGGATGAGAAAAGGTTTTGCAAGATGCGGTGTGAGCTAAATATCTTAGAATCCTCGAATGTCTTGTGATTGGACACACATCCTAACGCTTATGCATGTTGATGACTTAGATGTGCAACACACGAAGTAACGTATATCTTCAATTAATGAAGACTTACCCTCTAAGTGTGAATACATTAACACAGAATTTGACTTCGGAGCGCCACGATAATTGTGCGCCGTGTCTGGGTCTAATACTTCCTATACGGTGGGTAACGCCACCACCAAACTTTCTCGAAGATTTTCATTTGGCGTCATGATTGCATTTTTTTGTCTTCAACATTGAGTTGTCCTCAAGGTATATATATAAGTGTGTGTGTGTGTGTTCTGCCCTTACAACATTCACTTATAGCTATGTCTTCAAACTTGCCATTTTCCGAACTAAGTGAATGTGATGGGACCCTAACCCCTTCTATGCTTCTTCCTCAAATTCTATCTATCTAGTTGTATGCATTCTGTTGACACGTGTCGAATGTCTTAACTGCGTCCTTGTCGGCTGAAGATACAGAGACACACATTTAAATCTGTTTCTAATGTCATATCTCTTTTGCCTGGATATCGGAGAAGCCAGAACGACCACCCGACAAACCAGGCGCGCGTGGAACATGGAACAACTCTCAATGAGTTGCATGCATGCCACATGTCCATCATATGTGCACCCCCAGGGGCACCTGCGTAATTGCGATGTGCAGCCCTTAACCTTATAAATACACACCCGCGCGGTCATTATCTCTTCTTCCACCTCGCCATGTTGCTCAAACCCTAGCGCCACCGCTAGCTCGCGTCGACGCCGGATACGAAGCGCTTAGCTGCCGCGACCTCTTCGACGCCGTCCTCACGCCGGCCGCGGACCTCGTCTCCTCCTCCGCCGCCATAGGTATCCTCCGCTGCCAAGTTAGGGCGTGGGAGATTGGACTGCTCGGCATCCGTTCTGCCCCGTCTAGTAGTTCTTCAATGGTAAAAAAACTCACTTTTTACCACTTTTTCGATCTGTCAAATCCATCCATTTCAACCAAAAGTGGTTTCTGCACTTCCAAATCTGGATGTTTCTCTTTCTGAATCTCATATCTTGCAAAGTATATTCACTTATGCTTCATAACTAGTTAGATTCCTCACTTGTACTTATTCATGGATTCTTACAAATCTAGAACCAACTCACTTCAAATAGGTGAATGTCTTCACACTATGAGGTCAATGTCTTCAAACTGATTTATCTTCAAAATCTTCTGAGAATGCATATGACCTCTTCCCCTTCCCTCGCATCTCTAATGATGTCGCAGGTACATGTCTGTGGGAGAATCCCTTGGTTCTCATAGTCTGCATTCATTTGCATAATACTTACAACATCACATTGACTCTCCTGAAGCCATTTCTGGTTTGACAAGTAGACGGAAGCCTTTCATTGTCTTGAAGCCTCTCTGTCTGAATATAATGGCAACTGAAAAATCTGCAAGGAAAGGTGGCAGGCAGCACCATGGAAATACTGCTCTGGATCTGCCTCCGGATCTCTATGAACTTTACAAGTCTGATCCTGAGGAGAGCTAAAATCGGCGGAAGACCAGAATACAGTGGATCCGAAGATATTGGGCTGAACAGTGGTTCAAGTATAACTTCGTCACTCGTGAGTATGCTGGAAATAATGCTATCAAGTGCCCGTGGGGCGATATTCTTTACAAGAATCTGCAACCCAAGACAAAGCCTGAAGCTATTGCCCAAGGCTTATATCCATGCATGGTCCGAGGACCTCAACCAGAGAATGCCGACCCATCATCTCTTCGATGGTGTCGTGACGATGATCTCTTCAAGTGCAACTTTCAGTTCCCAAAGGAGTCGGCTGCCAAGAACAAGAAGGAACTCGGACTCCACTTCAACCCTGGTCTGTGTGCTCCAAGGCCAGATGGCACACGTGACGCCAATCCCAATGTCATCGGACCCTTCAATAGCTTCGATGGGCTCCTCTCCCATATTGCTGCGCAGAGGGCCATGGTAGAACAATCTGCTGATGATGCAGACTCTGAGGATGCACCTGCACCACCAAAGCAGAAGAAGAAGTCAAAAGCTTCAAAGCCCTCTGCAGCACCAAAAGCTTCGACTGTGAAGTCATTGAAAACTGCACCTCCTGAACTTAGTGTGCAGTCTGAAGATCAATCTGGTGTCTCCAAGAAGACCAAGAAGCCAAATAGGATTTATGGGCATGACCTGACTCCTGCTGCCGTTTTGCGCAATGAAGACAACACCATTGATCTGTCCAGTGATGAAGATCTAGGAGATGAAGCTCTGGAGATGTTAATCAAGAGCAAGAAAGAGGCTGAGATCTTCCACGATCTGCCTCTATTTGATGCTGATATACTGAACAACTTCATTGATGAATGGTTTGAGGACCAAAGCATCAACATTGATGATCTGCAGCTGCCTGTGGACACTAGCGTCACATTTCATGGAGCCATTGCCAATGAACTTGCCTTGGCTCAGAAAATCGTTGAGCTCAAGAACAAGATAGATTATGAGAAGGCACATTTCAAGAAGCACATGGCCTAGCTCAGTGTTGCTGATGTGCAAATATTCAAGAAGATGATGAATGACCACAAGGCAGAGTTCAATAAGAAGCGTGAAGAAACCAAAGGCTCATGCGAACGCATGAAGTACTATGCGCAGAAGTGTGTGCAGGCGCACAATGAAGCTGAGAAGAGAAAGGCTGTTGGGCGTCCTGGCATCAACCCCAAGATGGCTGCCAAGAAAAACAAGAAGCCTGCTGTAGGTGAACCAAAATCTTAAAGGCAGGGCCAGCCAAGCATTGTCTTCCCTACCAGCATGACTGGCTCGAAGCCAAAGGTCCCCTCAGCAGCTTCTAAGTAGAAGAAGACAAGGCAAGCCAAAGCCGAAGCTAGGAAGAGGAAGCTCAAAGACACCTTTGATGGTGGTCCCTCAAACAAGAAATTGAAGACAAAGTCTTCAAGAAAAGAGTGTGCTGCTACCCCAGAGCCCCTCAACGTTGAACCAATCTCTGTTGCTCTCCCTGCCTCTGCCAACCGCGAGCGCCGCCTGGTGATTCATGAGCCTGTTTCCACAGAGGCTCTAGAAAGTGAAGAGATTCCAGTTGTTGACCCCAACGCAGCTGAAGACATTGGTCGTGAAGACAATGTGAATGATGATGAAGTCCTTCCTCAGCTTGAACCCAAGTCGGTATCATCGCCTGCTCTCACGAGCAGTGAACTCATTAGCATTGGTCATCCCCTGACGCCAGTTGCTCAAGATGACTCATGGGTTGAGCAACAACAACAAGACACCCCTCTGCAAGATGAGATCCCACGTACTCCACTAGGTCAAGTCACCACTCCGGTGCTTGATGATGATAACTTCATGGAACAGACCACTCACTCTCCAACGGCGTCACCAGCATTCCGCAGGCTTCGCAAAGGCCTCAGGCCCCAGGTCTCCATGTCAAGCATTCCAGAAGAGGAAGTGCAACACACTAGCTCAGTAGCACGTCAAGTGTTCCCTCAAGCCATCCCTTCTGTGTCTGCTTCTGAGTCTGAAGCTAAAGTTGCTGAAGACATTCCGGCTGCATCAACCGATGAAGAGAAAGAAGAAGAGAGAGAAGCTACTCCCCACCAGTGATCCAGTCCAACCCGAAGAGAATATGATCGTGCTCGACCCTCCAGTCGTTGAAGAGATGGAGGTTGAAAACAATGAGGCTGCCACAACCAACACTACTGAAGCCAATGACACTGTCATGGTTGAAGATAATGTGGAGCCCGAAGCCAATGCTGCTACTGACACCAGTGTGCAGCCAATCACCTCTGATGACGCTGTTCCTCCACCAAGGCCTTATACTATGGAACGCGCGTTCAATCGTGGTGAGTTGGTGACTGTCAGATGGCCTATCATGGTTCCACCCACTGCTCCCGGCCCGCAATATGATTATCACATGGAGCAGAGGCCTCAGGTTTAGAAGCCAAAGCCAAGATTGCCAAGGCTTCCCAGTGCTGCAACAACTCAGGGCTCGTTCAGTGTGCTCAGCTTCAGAGAGCACAACACCTTCTTTGAGAGCTCCAAGAACCCGTACATGAATTCCAAGATCTGCTCTGACGGGTTTCGGACCCATCAACAGCGAAACTACTACTCCTGCATCTTATACAACCAGGACCGGATTTTTCCTCATAAGCGTCTGGATTGTGATGCTATGGCTGGGCTGCTGTCGGTGTACAAAAGTAGGGGCTCTCCTTTTGACCCCTTTACTTGTGCGCGGGCAGTCAGAGCCGTGCACCGCGACCGCACATAGCAGGGCAGAGGAGGGGAGCCGGAGAGAAGCCAAATCACCAGATGGCCAAGGCAACGCCAAGACCAGAAACACCAAAAAGCAAGAGGGCGAGGTGGACTTCCCCGGCAAGGCCCTTGCCGGGGCGGCCTCCGCGGCCCCGGCAAGAGCCTTGGTGGGGCAACTCACCCGACGCCAGTAGAGTGAGCCACCCTTGAGCCCACGGGTTCCAACCCAACCAACTACGTTGGAACTAGGGCTCGGGAGGCACCTCCGTGGTGGCATGCAGATCTTTGTCAAGATCATAAATATATGAGATCAGATGAGAACCAGAAGACGGCGAACCTTGGCGGGATCCTTGCCCAGGAGATCCACAAGACCCCCGGCAAGTGCCTTGCCGGGGACAACTGCAACGCCACGGCAAGACCCTTGCCGAGGGCGTCAGCGGGGCCACAGCCAGGCCCGCGTCGACCAAGACTCCACTGCCGTCCCCAGGCAGCTGCTAGCTCAACCAGCTGGGCAGGCACCTGCGTGGCGACGGGCGGCCCCTACGCCAACTCAGCAAGCACCTGCGCGGTGGCATGCAGATCTTCGTGAAGACCCTACCACCGCGCCACCTCAGCTGCCTGCCTGCCTACATGGCACCGCATGCACCGCTGGCCTGGGTGCGTGTCGAAGCAAGGCGAGGTAGCAACGGACGGGACGGGCCTCGTTCCCGTCCCCAATAAAGCTAAGGGACACCTAAGCCGCGCATTAAATGCGTCTTGTCCTGTAACATGAGCGATAAGCTTGCAGCACTGTAGGCCTTTCCACCTCCTGTGTGCCACGGTGGCAGCCCCTTTCGACTATAAAAGGAGGCCCATGGCATACTGGAGAGGGATTCGGCTCTTTTGAACTACGCAGCCACCATAGCTAGTTCGAGAGCTCAAGAACTCTCTCAAATACACACCAAAGCAGGACTAGGGTATTACGCATCCTCGCGGCCCAAACCTGGGTAAATGATCCTTGTGTTGACTGCTAATCCTGCTCTTCTCACAACCTCGCGCCCCGGCAACCGCAGTAGGGATTCTTGTGATCCCATAGGTGTCGTTTCCCACCGACATCTTTGGCGCGCCAGGTAGGGGGTGCAATTATGAGAATCTGGTCTAGTAGTTAGCCTAGCAGTTCTTCATCGCCATGGCTCCCAAGAAGAAGACGATCACGGCGATCGGCTCGTCGGGAGCCGAACGGCTCGTGCCAGTGCAGACGAGCAGCGGGCCAATCGTGGACAGGACCCAGGCCGCAGTCCGCGAGCACCAGCATCGCTCTGGTAGTCAGAGCTTGGCGAGCGGCATCGTTCGTGCGCCAGGCGACGGGCCGCACGCCGCCAGATCCAAAGACGGAGCTAGGCCTCCCGCAGGCGGCGTGGGGCCCTCCAGGAGTGTCCTTGTGCCACCCACGGGCGTCGCATCAACCTCCAAGACGCCCACGCCGGCACCCACAGCGCGCTCTTCCAAGGGTGCGCGCGACGAGCAGCGCCACCACGCTGGAGACCCCGGACACCGCCGTGGGAAGAGCCCTGTGCATCGTCCGCGAGACGAAGGAGTCCAGCATGCTCACCGAAGTGCTGGTGAAAATGGCACGCAGCCGCTGGGCCATGGTAGAGCTCCTTCTAACGTAGTTAGAAGTCGAAGCGCGCCACGGTCCACGCAGCTGTCACCACCACCCACGCCAGCGGAAGCTTTGGCACGCGCGCAGCTGCTCCTCGACCTCCGTCCTGCTGCGGAGAAGCTCGACGAGTGGAGAGCCACCATCCGGAGCCTCGTCGCCGTCGCCAATAAAGATGATCCGCTACCGGCGGGGCCTTCGGGCCGGCGCTCCGTCGAACCACCGCATGCCAGCGGTGCAGGGGCCGGGGGTGCTGCGGCCACGGTGCACTCTCCTCCTCCACGCCAGCCACCGCGGGTGTCGGTCCATCGCGATGACGCTTGTGATAATATTTCCATAGCATCGTCCGACCCACGGACCCACCGCGACCAATGCCAAGTTCTTCGAGAACGAGCTCACGAAGATGCTCGAACCACTATCGAGCGCCGGCGTGATACACGCCACCAGCCGGACAAGCGGGCGGGACCCGCTATGGACCACCCAGCACCGGGGGGCTCCGGCGGCCTACCTTATGAGGTGGGCTGCCCAGCCTTTACCCGTGAGCTGCGGCAGTTCCAGTGGCCGTCCCACCGCATGTTCAAACCCGACGTCGGCGAGAAGTACACTGGCAAGACCCATCCGTTAGAGTTCCTTAGCATCTACACCATCGCCATGCAGGCTTCCGGAGCTCGCGACGACAAGGTGCTTGCCAATTACTTCCCGTTGGCACTGAAGCCCAATGTCATGTCTTGGTTGATGCACTTGCCGGCGGATTCCTTTTCTTCTTGGTCGGATCTGTGCCATGAGTTCGTCGGCGCCTTCACTGGAGGCCACCAAGCTAATGGCCAGACCAGTGATCTGGATATCATTCCCCAGAAGGAAGGGGAAACCCTGCGCAAGTACATCCAGAGGTTCAGCCGGGTGCAGTACAACATCCCCGATGTTCATCCCGCCGCAGTGATCAGCGCGTTCCATCAGAACGTGTGCAACCACAAGATGCGCGAAGAGCTGGAGATGACCAAGGTTAAGGATGTGGCCGAACTCTATGTTCTGGCCGATAGGTGTGCCCGGGCTGAAGAGGGAAGGAAGTACCCCGATGAGGACGCCGGCGCGGAAACCGACTCTACTGATGAAGACACCGCCGCCCCGACGAAGAAGGGTCGGTGTCGCAACAGGAAATGCAAGGTCAAGACCGTGCTTGCCGTCGAGGGATCCAATAGCACGGGTGCCGCCAAGAAGGCCAAGGCAGACGACCCCGCCAAAGAAATCGCTGGGTGCACCGCTTGCCGGGCCTTGGCGACTGCCGACAAGCCAGGGGGCTCCGACAAGCAGTACTGCAAGATCCACCGCACCAAGGGCCGCGACCTCCAGAACTGCCGGCAAGTCAAGCTGCTTGCTGAGAAGCAAAAGGCCGAGTATGAGAGGTGGGACAAGGAGAAGGTCAGGATGGTGCCGAGGGATCCGGCAAGAAGCATGGCGGCCAAGGAGGCCGCCGCGGCAAGGACAACCAACAAGAGAGGCCCGCCCGGGGCCGTGACAAGAAGCAAGAAGACGATGATCATGACAAGGACGACGAGTCCGGCAAGCAAGAGTTCCAGAAGGCTACGGAGGCCATGTGCGTCGATGGTGGCGCCTCGCTGCATACTTCTCACCGCCAGCTCAAGCAGTGGGCGTGTGAGATTACAGCAGCGGAGCCGTCGTTCGACGCTCAGAAGCCGCTGAAGTGGTCCAGCACGCCCCTCATCTTTTACGCTGAGGACCACCCTGACCGCGCAACCGCGGTCGGGTGTTTGCCGTTGTTGGTCTCACCAACAATAGGCAACCTCAAGGTGAACAAGATGTTGGTTGACGGCGGGGCCGGCCTGAACTTGATCTCGCCTGTCATGATCAAAAGGCTGCAAATTCCTGATGGGGACCTCGAGGAAACGGGCACGTTTCAAGGGGTCAATCCGGGGAGGAGCCAGCCGAAGGGGAAGGTCACACTGCCCGTGCCACTACAGGACGGAGAGGATTGTCTTTGATGTAGCCGAGATCCCCTTGCCCTACAACGGGATCCTCGGCCGCCCGGCACTGGCCAAGTTCATGGCAGCGTCGCACTACGCCTACAACACGCTGAAGATGCCTGGGCAGATGAACATCATCACCGTCCCCTCCGACAAGAAGGACGCGCTGATCTGCGCCGACCTACTCTACCGGGGAGGAGTTGCAGCAGCTACCGCCAAGGCACTTGCTCCTGCCGCTGAAGCCCCGGGAGGGAAGAAGAAGACCGGCAAGACCTCTCGCACCCACTTCAGCAAGCGCACCTCTTCGGAGTGTTTTGCTACCTTCGAGGATGTGCCAGAGAGCTCCACCCGCAAGAGCAAGAAATCCAGAGCTACACCACCACAGACCAAGAGGGTGTCTGTCAGGGAGGATGGCACGGGAGGGGCTTTCACCATAAGCTCCACCCTCGATAGCAAATAGGAAAGCGCGCTCGTCACTTTCCTGCGGGCGAATGTCGATGTGTTTGCATCGCAAGCATCTGACATCCCCGGCATTCCCAAGGAAGTGATTGAGCACCATCTTGCTGTCTGTCCCCATGCGCGACAGAAGGTCAGGAAGCAGGCTCTGGAAAGGCAGGAGTTCATCACAGAGGAGATCAGGAAGTTGGAAGCGGCAGGTTTGGTGAGAGGAGTGCTCCATCCGATGTGGTTGGCCAATCCAGTGGTGGTGAGCAAGGCAAATGGGAAGTGGAGGCTGTGTATTGACTACACAGATATCAATAAGGCTTCTCCCAAGGACCCCTTCCCGTTGCCGCGCATCGACCAGATTGTTGACTCCACGGTCAGGTGTGATCTATTGTCATTCCTCGATGCCTACTCGGGCTACCACCAGATCTTCATGACAAGAGAAGATGAAGAGAAGACAACATTCATCACCCCATGTGGTACGTATTGCTTTTTACGGATGCCTTTCGGGTTGAAGAGTGCTGGCTCGACGTTTGCAAGAGCGGTCCAAATTGGTTTCGAACCCCAGCTCCATAGAAATACGGAAGAATACATGGATGACATAGTGGTCAAAACCAAGGACAGGGCAACTCTTGTACAAGACCTGGAAGAGACGTTTGCCAACCTGCGCAAGATCAACCTCAAGCTGAACCCTGAGAAGTGTGTCTTCGGCGTTCTGTCCGGCAAGCTTCTCGGGTTCTTTGTGTCGTAGCGCGGGATCGAGGCAAACCCAGACAAGATCAAGGCTATTGAACAGATTGAGGCGCCCAAGCAGATCAAGGATGTGTGTCGGCTCACTGGCTGCATTGCTGCCATGAGCCGATTCATCTCCAAGTCCGCCGAGCGCGCCCTCCCCTTTTTCAAAATCTTGAAGAAGGAAGGCCCAATGGAGTGGACCCCAGAAGCCGAGGCGGCATTGCAGGATCTGAAGAAATACCTTTCCTCCACACCAATACTGGTTGCGCCTAAACCACAAGAGCCGTTGCTGCTGTATCTAGCGGCAACGAATCAAGTGGTCAGCGCCGCACTGGTAGCACAGAGGGAGGTCGACGAGGAGGCAGTGGCAACCGCAGGACCGGCGGATGGCAAGCCAGAGATTCCCCCGGCAGGGCTTGGTGCCGGCAAGGCGAGGCCCCAGCAGAGTCTGACGCCATCGAAGCAGTGCCCGCGCAGTCAAGTGAAGTGGTGCAGAAGAGGAAGATGATGCAGCACCCGGTTTACTTTGTCAGCTCCCTCTTGCAGGGGGCTAGGTCGAGGTACTCCGGTGTGCAGAAATTGCTCTTCGGCCTCCTTATGGCCTCGAGGAAGCTGCGTCATTACTTCCAAGCCCACGAGATCACTGTCGTCACTCGCCTCCCCTTGCAACGAATATTGCACAACCCAGATGCGACCAGAAGGATTGTGGAATGGGCCCTGGAGTTGTCGAGCTTTGGGTTGAAGTTTCAAAGTACCTCGATAATCCAGAGCAGAGTCTTGGCGGAGTTCATTGCAGAATGGGCCTCGACGCCCGACGAAGAAATCCAGGAGACCTCTCTCCCCGGTAAGGAAGCAAGCCGCGACTGGATCATGTACTTTGATGGGGCTTTCTCGCTGCAAGGCGCCGGTGCCGGTGTGCTACTTGTCGCACCCACCGGAGAGCACCTCAAGTATGTGAAATTGAAGTGCATCCCCCGGGAGGAAGGACTGGAGCTGTTGGCAGAGATACATGGAGGCATATGTGGCTCCCACATAGGGTCAAGGGACCTTGCCGGCAAGGCATTCTGGCAAGGCTTCTTCTGGCCCACCGCCCTTCAGGATGCAATGGCACTAGTAACCAAGTGTGAAGCGTGTCAGTTCCATTCAAAGAAGCTTCATCAACCAGCTCAATCCCTTCAAACAATCCCTCTCTCCTGGCCATTTTCGGTCTAGGGGCTCGACATACTGGGCCCCTTCCCCCGTGCTGTCGGGGGCTTTGAGTACTTGTACATTGCAATCGACAAGTTCACAAAGTGGCCGGAGGTGGAACCGGTGAGGAAGGTGACAGCACAGTCAGCCGTCAAGTTCTTCAAGGGACTAGTCTGCGGTTGTGGTGTGCCAAACAGAGTCATCACCGACAACGGCACGCAGTTCACAAGCCACACCTTCATGCAATACATTCAAGACCTCGGCAGCAAGGTCTATTTTGCTTCCGTGGCCCACCCCCGGAGCAACGACCAAGCGGAGAGGGCAAATGCTAAAGTATTGCGAGGCCTGAGAACGAAGACTTTTGACAAGCTGCACAAGAGCGGAAGGCGTTGGATTGATGAGTTGCCGACGGTTCTTTGGTCGATCAGGACGACGCCAAATCGAGCCACCGGCCAGACACCCTTTGCCCTAGTATATGGGGCAGAAGCAGTTCTCCCCATGGAACTCATATACGGGTCACCTCGAGTGCTCGCTTATGATGAGCTTGAGCAAGAGCAGTTGCGGCAAGATGACGCATCGCTCCTTGAGGAAGATCGTCTTCGGGCGGCTGTGAGAGCAGCACGCTACCAGCAGGCCTTGCGCCACTACCATAGCCGCAAGGTCCATGCCCGAAGCTTTGAGGAGGGCGACCTTGTTCTTCGGCGCATTCAGTCGGCCAAGAATTCCAACAAGTTGATGCTGAAGTGGGAAGGCCCTTATCAGGTAATACGAGTCACCAGGCCCGGTGCAGTCCGCCTGGAGACCGAAGATGTTGTCCCAGTGAGCAACTCCTGGAACATCGAGCATCTTCGCAAGTTTTACCCATAAGGCGCAGCTTGCCGGGCCCCCCGGCAAGCCACCTTTTGTACAAGCTTTGCCGGCAAGGCATGTAACCCTCTGTACAAAGCCAGGCGCAGACCCTGAGCATAAATAAACGAAGCGCTGGCGCCCTAAGTTATAGCATGCATGCTAGGTTAAGTCTCTTCCTCAGTTAGGGTTGATAGTGCTTAGCGGCGACTAACCCCTAGCCTAGAGGTCAAGTGTGCGTCTTTCTATCCTCTTTGGTTCGCAGGGCACATGGACATATCTCCTGAGCCGCTTGGGAGAAAGAGGATGGACCGGCGCTCCAGCCCCCGCAAGCTAGACGACCAGGGGCTGAAGACACAAGGATCCAACCACGGCAAGCCAAGGTTGCCGGGGGCTGCGGATTCAGGTAAGTCTTTTATCCCCTGTTATGCACGTCCGTATAGAACAGGGACATATGAAACCTCGTTTATATTCTTAAAACCACCATGCTCCCCTTTTCCCGTACCCAAGGGCTATCCCTTGGGTTGGAACTTGGTCGTAGTCGCGGTGGCAAGAGAAATGAACGAGGGGCCTAACCCTGCTTCGCCCCTGCCTCCGCTGAGAGCGTGAGAACGGTCGACCAAAGCGGGGGGACGGCAAGGCCTGTTGCCGGGCGACACTATTTATCTTAAAAATAACAAGGATTCGTCCTTGGCATGGGCCTTGCTCACGCACAAAGAACCCAACAAACACCCTTTTTCATTAAAAACGTCCCATACAGGTATAGTTCATACGGAAAGAAAAACATGAGCAAGGGGATTACAAGTTTCAAATCTAACAAGTGCCCGCAGGCTTACAAACTAAAAAGAGATAAGGTGCCCGTAATCCCTTTCTTGTCCCTCTCCTCAGGAGGTGAAACAAGACAGCAGGAGGGCGAAAGTAGCACCTAGGTGAGGTGCGAGAAGCAGAAGGCGCCAAGAGGGCATCCCGGTGCCGGCGGAGGGGCTGGAAGATGAGGCAACGGCCCGACAATACGCGACGAAGGTGTCGGTGCCCGCGTACTCGGAGTTGACGGCCGCCGCCCGCCTTCTTCGCCTTCTCCGGCCCTCCTACGCCAGCCGCCCAAGGAGGCGATGGGGAACGCGCCGATGGAGAGCTTGACGAGGAAGGCCCTCGGTAGGGCGCGAGGCCGAGGGAGGGGCGACGCGATCAGTCGAAGTCGGGGTCGGCATCCTGCCGCCCGACTCCCTCGTCATCGATGTCGCTGTCCTCCTCGTCACTCCCGCTCGAGGAGGAATCTTCATCGTAGGAGGAGCTCTCCACATAGCACTTCAGGCGAGTTCCAAGATCTCCAAAGACCTTGAAGGAGAGTAGGCCGCCCTCCATTAACTTGAAGTAGAGGACGAGCCCCACCGTCAGGCTATGGATGCGAGCAAATGTCTTCCATCCACGACGGAGATACATAACATGAGGAGCGGGGAAGTCGATGTCGACCCACATGTCGCCGGTCCCGCAGCCCCTCATGTGCAATCTGAGGGTCTGGGGCGGATCGAGCTCCATCTCCTGAGCAAAGGGTGTGGGGAGACGGAGACGACGACGCAGTGGCTGGCGTAGCCTGATGAAGAACTCGCGGGGCTGGTCCCCGACGTGACCCTCCGCCACGGGAGGCATCGCTGGCGGAGGCACGGCCGTCGCGCTGCCTCGTCCCCCTCTCCCCCGACCGCCACAGTGACCTCGGCCACGCCCCCTCCCCCTTCCTCTCATGGCTGGCTCCACCTCCATGGGTTCGTGGGAAGGAGGGACGCGCTGACGAGCAGCAACCCTCGCCGCCACCATCGAAGGCCCAGCGCCTCCTCTCGGCATGGCAGGTGGAAGAAAGAAGTGGAGGTGGAGGAAGATGGAGGCCGAAGGAATGTGGGACGACGCCCCCCTCCCCCCTCCTTATAAAGGGGCGGGGTTGAGGCTCGGCTGCCCCACTCAGCCTATCCAGCCGTCGGAGGCGCAGGGAATCAGGACCGCCCCACTGCCCCAATCAGCGACGGCCCGGTTTCCCACCTCCACCGCTCGCCACTTGCATGAAGGACGCGTGGCGAGCGAGCAGGGTCGAAAGGACGGGTGAGATGTCCGTTCCCCACCCCATGATCAGGACTGCGACCCGAGTCCATCCAGTAAATGAGCCACGCCTCCACGCCTCCCTCTTTTTATGGGGAAGGCGTGAGCCGCCTCTTTACCATGATGTGACGCATGCATGCGAAAAACGCCCCACGCATGCCGCCCACGTCACGCACGATCCTCCACGACACGCGTCTAATGCGGGTCGTGGGGAAGCGCAGCGGACGGAGAGTTACTATGGTAAAAATCCGCCCCGCCAGCCCGCGCACCGTTCTGGGCCTGGCCCAACAACGTGTCGCGCTTATGTGTGGCCCAGGCCCGGGGGCTCCTGTCGGTGTACAAAAGTAGGGGCTCTCCTTTTGACCCCTTTACTTGTGCGCGGGCAGTCAGAGCCGCGCGCCGTGACCGCACGTAGCAGGGCGGAGGAGGGGAGCCGGAGAGAAGCCGAATCACCAGATGGCCAAGGCAACGCCAAGAACAGAAACACCAAAAAGCAAGAGGGCGAGGTGGACTTCCCCGGTAAGGCCCTTGCCAGGGCGGCCTCCGCGGCCCTGGCAAGAGCCTAGCCGGGGCAACTCACCCGACGCCAGCAGAGTGAGCCACCCTTGAGCCCACGGTTTCCAACCCAACCAACTGCGTTGGAACTAGGGCTCGGGAGGCACCTCCGTGGTGGCATGCAGATCTTTGTTAAGATCATAAATATATGAGATCAGATGAGAACCAGAAGATGGCGACCCTTGGCGGGATCCTTGCCGAGGAGATCCACAAGACCCCCGGCATGCGCCTTGCCGGGGACAACTGCAACGCCACGGCAAGACCCTTGCCGAGGGCGTCAGCGGGGCCACAGCCAGGCCCGCGTCGACCAAGACTCCACCGCCGTCCCCAGGCAGCTGCTAGCTCAACCAGCTGGGCAGGCACCTGCGTGGCGACGGGCGGCCCCTACGCCAACTCAGCAAGCACCTGCGCGGTGGCATGCAGATCTTCGTGAAGACCCTACCACCGCGCCACCTCAGCTGCCTGCCTGCCTACATGGCGCCGCATGCACCGTTGGCCTGGGCGCGTGTCGAAGCAAGGCGAGGCGGCAACGGACGGGCGGGCCTTGTTCCCGTCCCCAATAAAGCTAAGGGACACCTAAGCCGCGCATTAAATGCGTCTTGTCCTGTAACACGAGCGATAAGCTCGCAGCATTGTAGGCCTTTCCACCTCCTGTGTGCCACTGTGGCAGCCCCTTTCGACAATAAAAGGAGGCCCATGGCATACTGGAGAGGGATTCGGCTCTTTTGAACTACGCAGCCACCATAGCTAGTTCGAGAGCTCAAGAACTCTCTCAAATACACACCAAAGCAGGACTAGGGTATTACGCATCCTCGCGGCCCGAACCTGGGTAAACAATCCTTGTGTTGACTGCTAATCCTGCTCTTCTCACAACCCCGCGCCCCGACAACCTAGTAGGGATTCTTGTGATCCCATAGGTGTCGTTTCCCACCGACAGCTGCCATGCCTTGAGGAGGCACTAGACTACTTCAGAGATGTTGGGTTGCTGCCATTTGTAACTGACAAGGAGCACTGGAACGAAGAACTTTTGCTACAGTTCTATGCTACACTTCACATTCGAGGCTACAACAGGGATCCGAAGACTTTGATCCTTGAGTGGATGACACATGACATTCATCATGAAACCAAAGCTCAGGACATCATTGAGCTTACTTCTCTGTCCACTCCAGGTGAGTTGTATGAACCTGCTTGTCAGCTTCATCAGAATGAACTGCAAAGCATATTCCAGAAGCCAGAGCCCAACATGAGCCAGATGTTGAGCATGATGAAGCCATTGCCCCATGACGCCGAATACACCAATGAATTCTTTGTTAAGGACCTTGAGTACTTGCCGCGCACAGTTTATCACATTCCGAGGCATACTCTCTGGCCAATCAAAGGCAATTCCTATGAAGCTAAACTCGAAGGCGCCATGAAGACATTGGTTTTCTATATCATCAATGGCATCAGATTCAACACTCAGGATTTCTTCATCCGACAGCTTGCATCCTCTGGGATTGCTCTTTTTGGACTGAAATTCTATGCTCCATGGGTGATGCGTTTGATCAAGCTTCATTCAACCATCAACTATCAACCTTCAGCGTGCAACCATATTGTATTTCTGCCTGATGTTGATATGTCCATTAAAGCCATCTACCCTGAGCCAGCAAAGAAGCCACTCCATCTTCACAATGTAGAATTCCAAAGCTTCACGCAGCCTATTGACGGGATTCATATGCCAAACTCTGCAACTCCTGCTTAACCTCTGGCTGGCAACTTGCGTCTGCCGCATCGTGCTAATACTGAAGCCACTGCCAGCACAATTGCTCAAAGGCCTCAGAAGCATCCTTGTGTCCCCAACGACCATGAGCTTCTGGTTTCTCTACATCAAAAGCAGGATAGGCCTCATGACAGGCTGAAGCATCAAATGCAGAGTCTCTTTGTGGATGTTAATCACATTCGCAACTTGGCCACCAAGAACTCATTCGTTGCGCATGAAGCCTGTCGGCGGTCCTGGAAGAGCCTTGCATTGCTCTGTTCTGAAGATGATCTTCGCGAAGATGGCTTCACAGAGAGCTTCAAGTTTGACTCCAGGACTCCGCAATCTGCAAGTTGGCGTCGCACACCTTCCATTGAAGATTCTGAACATTCGTCTTCGGCTGCAACTGTTGTTGCGAGAGTCGTCGATGAAGAAGATGATGCCACTTCACCAACTCTGGCTGCACTGCACCACGATTCTGCTTCAGGCCCGTCTGCACCGCCCAACTCCAATGTCGACCTTGCTCCAACATCTACTCCAACTGGGAATGACTAGATCCTCTATGTCTTCGAACCTTTTTGGTCCTTACTGACAAAAGGGGGAGAAGCATTAGAGGTTGATAGTCTTCAAGCGGGTCCATCTGGGGTGGTTGCATTATTTTTGCTAAGTTCTTACAACTCTCGTTTTGAAACTATTTGGGTCTTGAGTTGTAACACTTAAACTTGATGGTCGTCAGCTACTTTTGCTGCTACTGTGTAATGTGGTGATAATTTCGGCATGAAGTCATTATGCAAACGCCCATTTCTCATTATGCATGTCATTATCTTCATTATTCTTATATATGCATGATGAATTGTCTTCATAAGTTGAAGAGGATCTCCACAAAGTAAAATCTACCGCGTGTGTTTTTGAATAGCCCACCCCCTTAGTGACCCAGGGTCATTTCGGACATATCAGGTCGGGTTGCCTCATGGCTATAAATAGCCCACCCCCTACACCATAAATTGGTGGCTGCTCAGAGTTAGTGCACGACTTTTGTCGTTTGAGAGCAACCCACCTTCGAAGCCTTTGAGAGAGAGAGATCCTTGAGAGGACAAAGCCCAAAACACCCAGAGCCAAAGAGTGTTAGGCATCACTGAAGTCTTTCTATTCGCATGATCTGAAGACTTGTTACACTTGAGAACTGTGAATCCTCCAATCGGTTAGGCGTCGCATTCTGAGGATCCAAGAGCCATTGTGGATCGCCGGTGAATGAAGTCTGTGAAGGTTTGGAAGTCTACCCTGAAGAATTACCAGAGTGATTGGGCGAGGACTGGGTGTCCTTAGCTCAAAGGGAATAAGGTGAAGACGCGGTCTTATGAGTTCAATCTCAGCCTCCCTAACCAGACGTACAGTTGTCACAGCAACTGGAACTGGTCTACCAAATCCCTGTCTTCGCCAAGCAAGTGGTTCTATTCCCCACTTCCCTTTACTTTATTGTTTGTCTTCGTGAAGTCATTGCTTGCCTGTCTGATCTGTTTGACTTCACTGTGTGAAGACTATTACCTGTTTGGCTTCATATTGTCTTCCATCCTAATCCATACTACCTAGCTGCTGATAGTCTTCGTACTTTCACTACATTGCTTACTTGACTATGGCTTGTCTAGTGTAGTCTATCTTCCGCTGCATATCAATAGGTTCATTTCATCTGTTTGTCTTCAAAGACCTCTTTTTTTGAAGACTTTCATAAAAATCGCCTATTCACCCCCCTATAGTCGACAAGTAGCACTTTCAGGAAAAGGCCCCAACATGGGATCACAGGGGTACAGAAGGTTATGGCGGCCAAAACAATTTGGTGGATGCTTATGTTGGTTTTGGAATATTTCTGAATTTATAGGCCAAAGATTAGGGTTGGAGGACTCCCGTGGGGCCCACAAGCCAGGGGCGCCCCCCTAGGGCGTGCCCTGAGGGCTTTTGGAGCCCTCAGGACTCTTCTGCCTTCCTCTCCAAGTCCTACGTGTGTCTTCTGGTCCAAGAAAAATCATCATAAAGTTTTATTCAGTTTGGACTCCGTTTGATATTCCTTTTCTGTAAAACTCAAAAACAAGGAAAAAAAACTGGCACTGGGCTCTGGGTCAATAAGTTAGTCCCAAAAATAATATAAAATAGCATATTAATGCATATAAAACATCCAAAACAAATAATATAATGCATGGAACAATAAAAAATTATAGATACGTTGGAGACGTATCATCGCTTAGGATGTAGACCGGCGTGTTGGCCTCTTCTTTGTGCCTAGGTAGGATTGCGGTGTGTTGATTGGCTGAGGCCGGTCATGACCTGATGGTGTGTCCGGCTGGAGTGGATTGAGCGTGTTGAGTAAGTTTGTGCACCCCTGCAGGGAAGATTGATCTATTCGAATAGCTGTGTCCACGGTAACGGACGCTAGGAGTTGTATCCCGATCGATACAACTAGAACTTGATGCTGAGGCATGAAATGGATATGTGGCTCTAGGATTGCTTTCTCGCAGGGAGTCGAGGAAGGATCTCTGGGCGTTAATACTACAACATACTACTACTTTATGTAATGCTAATCTGCACTCTTCTAATGCTGCAAGACGCCTCAAGATGCTAGTCTTCAATAGGCTTTCCCCTCTCTTCTAGCATTCTGCAGTTCAGTCCAAAGATATAGCCCCATTCCTTTGATACTGATGCATACTTAGTATAGTTCTGATGTAAGTCTTGCGAGTACTTTGGATGAGTACTCATGGTTGCTTTGCTACTTCTTTTCCCCCTATACCCGATTGCTGCGATCAGATGACGGAGTCCAGGAGCCAGATGCCACCACTGACGACTACTACTACCCCGAGGGTGCCTACTACTATATGGAGACCGCCGACGACCAGGAGTAGTTAGGAGGCTCCCAGGCAGGAGGCCTTGCCTTTTCGATCATCATTGCTTTTGTGCTAGCCTTCTTAAGGCAAACTTGTTAACTTATGTTTGTACTCAAATATTGTTGATTCCACTAACTCATTTGTATTCGAGCTTATGTATTCGAGCCCTCGAGGCCCCTGGCTTGTAATATAAAGCTTGTATGACTTTAATTTGTGTCTAGATTTGTGTTGTGATATCTTCCCGTGAGTCCCTGATCTTGATCGTACACATTTGTGTGTATGATTAGTGTACGATTGAATCAGGGGAGTCACACAAGTAACCACCGAGGGATTGACAACCCCTTGTTCGTGTTGGGTGCAAGGATTTGTTATCTTGTGTGTAGGTACTGCTAACAAGGTGTTGCATGGTTCCCCTAATGGATTGATAACCTTGGTTCTTAACTGAGGGAGACACTTATCTCTACTGTACTGCATCATCCTCTCCTCTTCGAGGAAATCCCAACGCAGCTCACAAGTAGCAGCAAGTGAGTTGGATGCACACCCACTTAGTTTCAGTTGAGCTTTCATTCACTTATAGCTCTTGTGCATCTGTTGCATTGAAATCCCTACTCCTCGCATTGATATCGATTTATGGGCATCTCCATAGCCCGTTGATTCGCCTAGTTGATGCGAGACTTTCTCCCTTTTTGGCTTCCCCTTATCGATCTCTATCACCGCATTCTATTCCACCCGTATTGTTATATCCATGGCTCACGCTCATGTATTGCGTGAGGTTGAAAAATCCGAAGCGCGTTCAAAAGTATGAACCAATTGCTTGGCTTGTCATCGGTACTCTTGACTTGATACATCTATGAAGGGAAGAACGAGCGTGTAATGCTTACCACAACTAAGTGTATAAAGGTTGTTTCCTTTAGCTCCATTATTATGAAAGGAAATGATGAAACACATGCATGTTTTGTATTATTGTTTCAATATCAAATTGATAGACTATTGCCTTGAATCACTCGTATCTTAATATCCATGCCATAATTAGATTACATGATAAATATTATGCTAGGTATCATTCCACATCAAACATTATCTTTATATCATTTAACTAGTCAAGGACGAGCAAGAATTAAGCTTGGGGATGCTAATACGTCTCTGCCCTATCTATAATTTTTTATTGTTTCATGCCAATATTCTACAACTTTCTCATACTTTTGGCAACAATTTATACGATTTTCTTGGACTTACATATTGATCCAGTGCCCAGTGCCAATTCCTGTTTGTTGCATGTTTTTTGTTTCGCAGAAAATCCATATCAAACAAAGTCCAAACGCGATAATTTTTTTGGAGATTTATTTTGGAATATATGTGATTTTTGGGAAAAAGAATCAACAAGAGACGATGCTCGAGGGGCCCACAAGCTCACAGGGTGCGACCCCTACCCTGGGCGCGCCCAGCAGGCTTGTGGCCACCCCTTAGGTCGGTTGAGGGCGTCCTTCTGCCACAAGGAAGCCAATATTTGGATAAAAATCCCCTCAGAATTTCAGCCCATTCGGAGTTACGGATCTCCGAGAATTCAAGAAGCAGTTTTCAGCTAGAAAAATGAGAACGTGAAACAGAAGAGAACAAAGAGAGATCCAATCTCTGAGGCGCTCCTGCCATCCGGGAGCCATGGTAGCCATGGACTAGAGGGGAAACTCTCCTCCCATCTAGGGGGAGGGGCAAGGAAGAAGAAGAAGGAGGGACCCCTCTCCCCCTCTCTTCCGGTGGCACCGGAGAGCCGTCGGGGAAACCATCATGACGGCGATCTACACCAACAACTTCACCGCCTTCATCATTAACTCTCTCCCCCTTTATGCAGTGGTATAACACCTCTTCTCCCCGTTGTAATCTGTCCTTGAACATGGTGCTTAATGTTATATATTATTATCCAAAGATGTGTGGCAATCCTATGATGTTTGAGTAGATTTGTTTTGTCCTACGGATTTAATTGTGGTATTGTGTGATTGATACCAGTTGTATGTTGATATGGTGTTGTCCTATGGTGCCCTCCATGTCACGCAAGCATCTGGGATTACCGCTGTAAGGTTTTGTAATATGATCATGATTCGCTTATAGTGGGTGGCAAGAGTGACAGAAGCTTATACCCGAGTAAGGGGGTTGTTGCGTATGGGAATAAAGGGGACTTGTTACTTAATGTTGTGGTTGGGTTTTACCTTAATAATCTTTAGTAGTTGTGGATGCTTGATAGAGTTCCAAACATAAGTGCATATGATCCAAGTACAAAAAGTGTGTTAGCGTGTGTCTCTCCCTCATTGCATAATGATAAGTATCTATCATGTTATATTCAATTGCCTATGGAAAATCTTTCTCATCGTTCTACAAAAAGCTTTCTACTAAACAACTAAATTTTATTATCTTGCAAATTAGTCCTAGTTTTATTCTTGCAAGGTAGTTCTAGCATTACACCTACAAAGTACTTCTAGTTTCATACTTGTTCTAGGTAAAGAAAACATTAAGTGTGCGTGGAGTTGTATCGGTGGTTAATAGAACTTGAAGAGAATATAAATTATACCTTTAGCTCTTCGTTGGGTTCGACACTCTTATTTATCGAAAAAGCTAGAATTGATCCCCTACACTAGTGGGTTATCATTCAACCGCTCTATGCGTGTGGTTGCTCGCGGTTGAGGTGGTCGCGGCGCGTCTACTTGTGTCCCGCCTCGCGCGCTCTACATGTTAGAAAATAATGATACCCGCCGCGAGCCTCAACACTCATCGGACCGCATACATCGGTATGTATTATTTCCAATAAGTCATTAGCTCGCTCCATTGTTCTGGAGAACAGAGTTTTAGTCATCTTGCCCATGAGGCATGGTTCGCAAGTATCAAATGATTCATAATCAAGTGATTCCAAAAGCCCATCTGCATGGAGTTTCTTCATGCGCTTTACACCAATATGAACTAAACGGCAGTGCCACAAATATGTGGCACTATCATTATCAACTTTACATCTTTTGGCATCAATATTATGAATATGTGTATCACCACAATCGAGATTCAACAAAAATAGACCACTCTTCAAGGGTGCATGACCATAAAAGATATTACTCATATAAATAGAACAACCATTATTCTCTGATTTAAATGAATAACCGTCTCACACTAAACAAGATCCAGATATAATGTTCATGCTAAATGCTGGCACCAAATAACAATTATTCATGTCTAAAACTAATCCCGAAGGTAGATGTAGAGGTAGTGTGCCGACGGCGATCACATCGACCTTGGAACCATTCCCGACGCGCATCGTCACCTTGTCCTTAGCCAATCTTCTTTTAATCTGTAGCCCCTGTTTCGAGTTACAAATATGAGCAACTAAACCAGTATCAAATACCCAGGCGCTACTACGAGCATTAGTAAGGTACACATCAATAACATGTATATCAAATATACCTTTGCTCACTTTGCCATCCTTCTTATCCGCCAAATACTTGGGGCAGTTCCACTTCTAGTGACCAGTCCCTTTGCAATAGAAGCACTCAGTTTCAGGCTTGGGTGCAGCTTTGGGCTTCTTCCTGGGAGTAGCAACTTGCTTGCCATTCTTCTTCAAGTTCCCCTTCTTTCCCTTACCCTTTTTCTTGAAACTAGCGGTCTTGTTAACCATCAACACTTGATGCTCCTTCTTGATTTCTACCTCCGCGGCCTTAAGCATTGCAAAAAGCTCGGGAATTGTCTTGTTCAACCCTTGCATATTATAGTTCATCGAAGCCTTTGTAGCTTGGTGGCAGTGACTGAAGAACTCTGTCAATAACACTATCATCTGGAAGATTAACTCCCAGCTGAGTCAAGTGATTATGATACCCAGACATTTTGAGTATGTATTCAGTGACAGAACTGTTCTCCTCCATCTTACAGCTATAGAATTTGTTGGAGACTTCATATATCTCAACTCAGGCATTTTCTTGAAATATTAACTTCAACTCCTGGAACATCTCATATGCTCCATGACGTTCAAAACGTCTTTGAAGTCTCGATTCTAAGACGTAAAGCATGGCACACTGAACTATAGAGTAGTCATCAGACTTCACTTGCCAGACGTTCATAGCGTCTAGATAAGTGGGAGGGGGCTTGTCACCTAGTGGTGCATCAAGGACATAATTCTTCTATGCAGCAATGAGGATAATCCTCAAGTTACGGACCCAGTCCGTGTAGTTGCTACCATCATCTTTCAACTTAGCTTTCTCTAGGAACACATTAAAATTCAAGGGAACGGTAGCACGGGCCATTGATCTACAACATAGATATGCAAAAACTATCAGGACTAAGTTCATGATAAATTAAGTTCAATTAATCAAATTACTTAAGAACTCCCACTTAGATTGACATCCCTCAAGTCATCTAAATGATATGCGATCCAAATCAACTAAACCATGTCCGATCATCAGGTGAGTGGAGTAGTCATCAATGGTGAACATATCTATGTTGATCATATCTACTATATGATTCACGTTGACCTTTCGGTCTCCTGTGTTCTGAGGACATGTATGTACATGCCAGGCTCGTCAAGTTTAACCCGAGTATTCCGCATCTGCAAAACTATCGTGCACCCGTTGTATTTGAACGTAGAATCTATCACACTCGATCATCATGTGGTGTCTCAACACGACGAATTCTCGCAACGGTGCATACTCAGGGAGAACACTTATACCTTGAAATTTAGTTAAGGGATCATCTTATAATGCTACCGTCGTACTAAGCAAAATAAGATGCATAAAAGATAAACATCACACACAATCAAAATATGTGACATGATATGGCCATCATCATCTTGTGCTTTTGATCTCCATCTCCAAAGCATCGTCATGATCTCCATTGTCACCGGCTCGACACCTTGATCTCCATTGTTGCGTCGTGGTCATCTCACCAACTATTGCTTCTACAACTATTGCTAATGCATAGTGATAAAGTAAAGCAATTACATGGCGTTTGCATTTCATACAATAAAGAGACAACCATAATGCTATTGCCGGTTGCCGATAACTTTTACAAAACATGATCATCTCATGCAATAACATATATCACATCATGTCTTCACCATATCACATCACAACATGCCTTGCAAAAATAAGTTAGACGTCCTCTACTCTGTTGTTGCAAGTTTTACGTGGCTGCTACGGGCTTCAGCAAGAACCATTCTTACCTACATATCAAAACCACAATGGTGATTTATTAAGTTTGCTATTTTAACCTTCAACAAGGACTGGTTGCAGTCAAATTTGATTCAACTAAAGTAGGAGAAATAGACACCCGCGAGCCACCTTTATGCAAAACTAGTTGCATGTCTGTTGGTGGAACCGATCTCATGAACGTGGTCATGTAAGGTTGGTCCGGGTCGCTTCATCCAACAATACCGCCGAATCAAAATAAGATATTGGTGGTAAGCAGTATGACGATCACCGCCGACAACTCTTTGTGTTCTACCCGTGCATATCGTCTGCGCATATACCTGGCTCTGATACCACTGTTGGGAAACATAGCACGGAATTTCAAAAAAATCCTACGCTCACGCAAGATCTATCTAGGAGATGCATAGCAGCGAGGGGGAAGAGTGTGTCCACGTACCCTCGTAGACTAAAAGCGGAAGTGTTTGACAACGCGGTTGATGTAGTCGAACTTCTTCTAGCTCCGACCGATCAAGTACCGAACATACGACACCTCCGAGTTCTGCACACGTTCAGTGCGATGACGTCCTTCGCCCTCTTGATCCAGCAAGGTGTTGAGGAAGTAGATGAGTTCCATCAGCACGACGGCATGGTGACGGTGGTGGTGATGTGATCCGCACAGGGCTTCGCCTAAGCACTATGAAGATATGACCGGAGGCATAAACTATGGAGGGGGCGCCGCACACGGCTAGGAATAGATGTTGTGTGTTCTAGAAGTGCCCCCCACATATATATAGGTGGGAGGGAGAGGGAGAAGCCAAGGGGGGCGCCCCAAGTAGGCCGAATCCTACTTGGGGTTCCTCCCCAATTCGCCCCCTTCCTTATTCATCGGGGGGGAAAGGAAAGAGAGGGGGAGGGAAGGAAGCGGGAGGCTGAATCCTCCCCTTTCCTTCTCCCTTATCCTCCTATTTCGGCATATATGTGGCACACCAGCCCCTTGTGGGCTGGTCTATCCGTCTCTTGGCCCGTAAGGCCCATATCTTTGCTGGGGGTGCCCAGAACCCCTTCCGGTGACCCGATATGTACCCGGTACCCTCCGGAACACTTTCGGTGTCCGAATATCATCATCCTATATATCAATATTTACCTCTCAACCATTTCGAGACTCTTCGTCATGTCCATCATCTCATCTGGGAATCCAAACAACATTCGGTCACCAAAACATATAACTCATATAATACTAAATCATCATCGAACGTTAAGCATGCGGACCCTATGAGTTCGAGAACTATGTAGACATGACCGAGACACCTCTCCGGTTAATAACCAACAGCAGAACCTGGATGCTCATATTGGTTCCTACATATTCTACGAAAATCTTTATCGGTCGAACCGTAATGACAACATACGTTATTCCCTTTGTCCATCGGTATGTTACTTGCCCGAGATTCGATCGTCGGTATCCACATACCTAGTTCAATCTCGTTACCGGCAAGTCTCTTTACTCATTCCATAACACATCATCCTGCCACTAACTCATTAGTTACTTTTCTTGCAAGGCTTCTTATGATGAGCATTACCGACAGGGCCCAGAGTTACCTATCCGATACTCGGAGTGACAAATCCTAATCTCGATCTATGCCAACCCAACAAACACCTTCGGAGATACCTGTACAGCATCTTTATGATCACCCAGTTACGTTGTGACGTTTGATAGCACACAAGGTATTCCACTGGTATTCGGGAGTTGCATAATCTCATAGTCGAAGGAATATGTATTTGACATGAAGAAAGCAATAGCAATAAAACTAAACGATCAATATGCTAAGCTAACGAATGGGTCTTGTCCATCACATCATTCTCCTAATGATGTGATCCCGTTATCAAATGACAACTCATGTCCATGGTTAGGAAACCTTAACCATCTTTGATCAACGAGCTAGTCAAGTAGAGGCTCACTAGGGACACAATGTTTGTCTATGCATTCACACATGTATTTAGGTTTCTGATCAATACAATTCTAGCATGAATAATAAACATTTATCATGAATAAGGAAATATAAAATAACAACTTTATTATTGCCTCTAGGGCATATTTCAATTAGTATCAAGTGGTCGGCTTCGACCTCGAGTTCACCAGTGGTCGTGCCAGGCATGATTAGAAGGTTCCCGTTGCCCAATTGCGTGTGTGCTAGCACGTCCTCATCTACCACTATTGCATGGCCATAAGGCATTGCGAGCGTTTTGCCAGGTTTATCAACAGCCTCGACTACAGTTTCATTTATGGTGGACATAAAAAATGATCTAAAAGCGCTCGAGACTTCGGGCTTGGCCTGCTAGATGCTTGTCGACATCCGTGGCCACTACAAGGTCTGGGGTAGCACGAAGAACAAGTAGTACTCCCTGGTTGACCTCGCCTCGACCATCATCGACCCCTACTACAAGAACATGAAGGGTGAGTGCAAGAAGGACAAGATCGCCTGGCATAGTGCCTGGGTGCATAGACTGGATGAACAACATGTCAAGTACGTGGCCAAGAACGTGTACACAAGCTACGAGATGTACAGGCAGATCGTTGACATGAGGAAGTGCCTTTGTCCTGCCCCAGGCGAGGGATCGAGCCACTGAGTAGTGCGGCAGCATCGACACAAGAAGTTGATGACTAGATGCTCGTTTCTCCTAGTTTAGAATGCATGTAATTATTTATTGAGGTCTGTGCGAATGTTTTGTATAGTCACTTATGTAATTGGATGTTTAATTTTGGTTATATATGTTGTTCTTCTGTAGATAGAGCAAATCACATCACACACAAACTAAACTAGGGAACTTGTCAGCGATGATTTCATCAATCACTGACAATTGTATACCAGCAATCGTTTGCCCACAACACACGGCTTATTAGCAGGAATCGTCTGTGTTATTATCGGTCTTCCCACACATTTCTGATTACTGACCTGTTTGACGCGTATCACACACATCTTATTAAGCTGAATCATTTGTGTTTGTTTTTGCTCATCGCACACAGTTAATCCGAGTGAACTGTATGCGTCTCTCGCACACACCTTGGTCTGGTTGACCATTTCTGTTGTGTTGGCTAATCGCAAACAGTTCATCTAAGTGACGTGTATGCCGTATATCGCACACACCTTGATCTGGCCAACCGTTTCTGTCATGTTGGCTAATCGCAAACAGTTCATCCGAGTGAACTGTATGTCGTATATCGCACAAACCTTAATATGGTTGACCATTTCTGTTGTTCTGGCTCATCGCAAATAGTTCATATGGATCAACTATATGCCACGTACCGCACACGCAACTCTAATCTGAATCATGCTTGATGTCTCCGCCATCGCAAATAGTTCGTCTTATTGGTGAGGGTTTTATTAGGACACCGTTTCTGATGCATGCATCGCACACAATTTCGTCGAAGAGTCTCTGATTCATGCGTCACGTTAGCAGGTTACTGCAGTAGTGCACCATTAAGAATAGTGTTCCATTTGCACAATCATCTAGAAATCATACCAAGCTCATAAATGAACTTTTGATTCATCACCTTCTATTGTTACTTCTAAAGTGACAATATACTCAGCCTTCTATTGTAGAATTCACCACAGTAATCTTTTGGATCAAATCTTACATACTGTGCCACCATAAATTGAAATAAAAAATCGCTTGGAGCATCAATGAAGTTTTTATCGAAGTACTACTTACAATGAGCATGTATTGATATAACTCCTTACAAAAATCTCTTCATCTTCTACATATACGAGACACATGTCATTAGTATTTAACAACATTTTCACTGTTGTCCTATGATCAACAATTTGATCATCCTAGTAATCTTTACTCGCAACTTTCTTGGAGTACTGGACATACCTGGTTGTTTACATACCATCACTAAAAAAAATTAACTTTCGTGATGATACGTGTTTGTCACAGTAGGTCACCTTTTCTGTCATGCATGTACATCCATGACGATTTTATGACAGAATCAAGATAGTCATACCTGTGATGTCGTAGAAGTGTTCCATGGCATTACCAAAATTATCATCACAGAAGTGTCCACTTCCATGACGATAAATGTCGCGTTATGGAAGTACATTTGTCAAGGGTGACCAACACGTGGCATCCACCGTAACGGGTCGCCGTTAAGCTATCGGGTCCGGTTTTGGATCCGATAACCCGCTAACAGCCACGGCCAATGCCGATTTTCCACGTGTAAAATTCTCATTGGCCGACGGAACCACGTGTCAGCTCCGTGTTGGCACAGGTGTCACTCCTCCAATGGGCGAGATGCGCCTATGATATGTCGACACGTGGCCCGGCCCAACAGTGGCCCATTCAGGTTAAAAGGTCGGGCCTGTCAAAATAAGCGGGCCGGCCCATTAGCGGCCTACTTGAGTCAGGCCCATTTACAAGCACAGCCCATACAAGTTACATAGAATTGGCCCATCAAAGGCCCATTCTACATTTGAGAATTTCCAGCCCATCGTCAGTTTTAGCCTATTAACGCCCCGCTACGTCTTTGGGCCCAATTGTGGCCTGAGCTTCTTTTGGCCTGTTAGCGGCCCATCGTCAGTTCCAGCCCGTTAAAGGCCCGGAACGTCTTTCGGCCTTTTCTCCGCCCATTCTGCAGTTGGGCCAATTCTAGCCCGCTGTGACTTTAGGCTTGTACTTGGCCCATTCGGTAAATGGGCCAACTCCTAGCCCATTTTGTCTCTCGGCCTGTTAACGGCCCGCAGAACAGTTGGGCCTTGACTTTAGGTCCATTAGGGGACCACGTTCCGCAGGGCATCATTTTAGCCCAATGCGACTTTCCGCCTGTTAAAAGCCTAGTTTGCAAATTGGGCCTCCTCTGCCCCATAACACTTTCGGCCTCTTACTGGCTCGTAAAGTAAAAGGACCGAGACAAAATTGACATCTATTTCATCCTGCTAGAAGCCCGCGGGCCATTTCCATTTATACGGCCCTATCGAGCTTTTGGCCTGTTAACGGCCTGCTAAGAGCTGTTGTTATGGTGGGCCACATCATTTGGGATCCACTTAATATTATTTTGACCAGCCCAATTAAGGCCCGCATTGACTACACATGTTTGTTCGTTTGTATGGCGTCCAGGAAATGTTTGGGCGTGTTGGCCCCCGTTTCAACGATATAGCATATTCAAGAATTATCCTACTCTATACTATCGCCTCTAAAAAACATACACTATACAATAAAAAGACTAAGGCATAGAAACGTAGAATAATCCTACACTATACAATAAAGAAATTACAGCCGAATATATCCACTGTGCATTATAGTTCGGCACCAATGATAATAAAGAGTACACAAACAGCAAATTAAATACACTGGACAAATAAAGCTCATACATCATGGACACGCATCAACAGAACTTACCATTTGAACTATAATCTCTTCAGAAAATAGGATTGGCCGGATTCAGATAGCACAAATTTCAGTCTGGAAAATCTCCAATTCCTTCGTGGTTACCTCAGTGTCTTCTTTCATTTTTTTGACTCCTGCATCTAATACCTGCATGTCCAGTCTCAACTTGTTGATTGTACGTTGAGAATCATGTACACATTGTCTTGCCACCTCTAGTTGATGCTCGAGAACATCAGCACATTCCAATTTCAATCCAAATCATTCGGTAATGGCCATGCCACACTGCTCGCAGATCTTTGTGTTGATGTCACTTCATCCTGAAATGTTTCTGTAAGTACACATGACTAGGGCAAAAATATAGTTACAACAGTGAAGCGAGCAAGACAGACTATTTTGTACATGGCAAAATAGGACTAACAATAATGTTACACGTCCTGAAGCATAAGCAGGTGATATTTTAAAAATTATAAAAATGGTAGTCTGTGCAGCCTGCATACAGAAATCTCTCTTAGCTCACCAGAGGAGCATGATGTTGGGGCCAAATCCAAAACACAGACAAGTTACAAATTTAGACCGCATGTTGCGTATAAGTAAGCAAGCAGTTGGCCATTTTGTAGCTCAATTAAAGTCTTAGGGAGCATAATATAATGAACAGCAGAGGGATTCATACAAACTTACTACAGCAAGCAAAGCTATGCAATCATTAGCCTAGTATAAACTAGATTGTGAGCCTCATGCAGTAATAGTTGGTTAATAGACTTCAAAGCTTTAGGAACACTTCACCAGAGTAATTAAATGGTAAGGCATTTAATTATGTCAACTAATAGTTATACAAGTACCCAACATCAGGCATCATTGTTTGGGCATCTCATTAACTGAGGACAAATAAAGCAATGGAAAGAGCAAATTAACTATGCCTGAAACAAACAAGGAATTGAACTGTTGAGTTGGATACAGTGACTTACCTTAACTGGTTGAACAGGCTCAGCGCTGCTCCTACTTCTCTTGCATGATTCCTTCCTAACATCTTCTACATGGAAATCCTCAATCTTATTTTCATTGCACCCCCTCTGCAAGGTGACACAAACTAGTTACTCGTCTCCTTGGAAGATAAATATGCATACTTTCTAGTCTGTGAACAACACAAAAGGATGAGATTATAACAAAACAACACCACATAATGAAACATGCCACATCTCTTGCACTTGCACACAATGAAATGAGCATTTACTATGTGTGCACTACGTAAAAACTAGGCATACCTTCGAACTAGATCTCCGGGTACTCTTGGAGAGCCTACTTTAGTGTACAGCCAAACCTTTATGTCACCTATGAGTTAGACAAGCCCCCACTACAGCAGCCCTTAGTGTTTAAATCGTTGACAAGCTCTGTTAGAGTGTTAGGTCAAGAATAACAAGTAATCAAAGCAAACAGTTCTGGTATGGCTGGCTGATGCAAACAAGCAATTGAACAGATGTATCAAGAAAAGAAGCAAAGAAGGAGGCTTCAAGACCATCACTTGACTGACCAGATTTAAGGGGCATTTAAACATCATGTGCAACGTATGAACTAACATAAACATTGCACATTCTAGATTCTACAGTGGAATGCACATGTATTAGGTTATGCCATGTATGATGATGCCTAAATGTACACTATAGCAGGCAGGAGTGATTCATCATTGCACGCACAATTGAATTGCAGGTTAAGGGCCAGTTCTATTCCGCCTTTTCAGACCTTATTGTCAAAATAAGCCATAAAAGATGTAAAGAAGTCATTTTTGAGTTATGAGCTTGGGCTTAACTTATTTCGCTTTGGAGGGGGGTGTTTCGGGTAGAAGCTCACTAAAAATTGAAGGGAAGGGGAATAGTGAAATGACTCTGTTGCCTGCCTATATTACACTCAAAATGCAATTGCCCTGCCCGCTTGCATCTCCTCTCCCCTTTCCCTCTACCTCGATCTCCTACCTGCAGCCCTAGGGTTCCTCCAGCGAGCCGTCGCCACTGGTCCCATCTAGCCTGGTCCTCGACATTGCTCTGTCCAGCTAGGCTACATGGCCAGCGGGTAGGGCCAAATCTCCCCGGCTGCTCCTCCCTCTGGCGCCCCCCCTCATTCTCATGGTCTCCAGCAGCTGCTCCATTGTGGTCCATCCAACGCACTACTCCGGTGGGCGCCGCACAACTACGGCTGATGCCACACTGCGGCAGAAGGCACCTTATTCCCCCTCCCCTCCTCCCAGGCCGTGGCCTTGAGGTGCTGTTGAAGGATGAGCTCATCCAACAAGCTGAGGATCTCCTCTGAATTTTTTGCCAAATTTTCATTCTGATCCACTATACGATGAATTGTTATGAGCTGCTTCTGCTGCTGCAATATGATGCATTGCTATGAGCTGCTCCTGCTGCTGCTATATGATGAATTGCTATGAGCTGTTGCTGCTATATGATGAATTGCTATGAGTTGCTGCTGCTATATGATGAGTTGCTATAAGCTGCTCCTGCTGCTGCTATATGATGAATTGCTATGAGCTACTTCTGCTGCTACTATATGATGATTTGCTATGACCTGCTCCTGCTGTTGCTATATGATGAATTGCTATGAGCTGCTGCTGGTATATGATGAATTGCACACTGCTGCTGTTGTATGATGAGTTGCTATGAGCTGTTGCTGCTGCTATATGATGCTTTCAGGTGGTGCTGCTATATCATAATAACCAGCCACTTGGACAATCGAATTTCAATAAATAATTGTTCTTCATTTAAACGTGGGTCATGTGTTCTTCGTTTAAATTAGGCAATGGGATCTCTATGGAAGACATTGACCAAAGTAGATTGTGCCAAGTAGATGGTATCTTTGTATTTGCATTTTGAACAAATAGTGATGGTCTGTTTTCCAATCATATTAATTACTACAGTGGGTCCAATTTGTGATGTTTGCAAGTCAAATTAATTTTCATATGGGCAGAAAAATGACAAAATATAATGCAATCTAGACTTTTCACTAGTCATACCAAAGATAAGCTGAAAAGGAAGGAAATGAAAAGAACTGGTTGGCTTATTACCTGGAGCTTATATTCACATCTACTTATTTTCTTAGGATAACTCATAATAACTGTCCCTAAGAAACTTGGCCAATAGAACTGACATACAAATAACATTTCACGATGATTGCAATGGAGGAGTGACCTACCATAGCAAACTTGCCCAATCTTCATAGCGTTGAATCGATATTGTACCTTTGGCCACGATATGAAGTAGATATTGATTTATGTTCAAGCAATGCACGTCCACGATCGCTAGATAGTGATACGTGAATGAATTGTGCAATCTCTCTCACACACATACATATCTCACTTCCCCGTGGGCATCGGAATCACACACGCGCACTTCGTGTATTTCTCTCCCTCCGTCAAGGTTAGAATTCGTGTTTCTACCCCGTCCTACAAGTCTCTCGCACAAAAACACACACGCTCTCTCTGTCAAACACGCCCACCCCTTTAATTCCACCCACCCATAGCCACTAATGTCTCAAAGTATAATTATGTCTCTCAAACGTATGCCTAAGGTTAACTCGAGTTCTGGAACCATATGAATACATACAATGGGATTCCAGCAGAGCACCTTTTGTTTTGAGATTTCGCTCTCTCTCTCTCACACACACACGCGCGCGCGCGCGCGTAGACATTGTTTCTCACTTCATTTTTCCGGCACTTGCATGCACACCGTTTGTTTATCTCCATGATGCTTTAAGTATGCCTCGCACACATGCTATCTACCTATCCCTTAATATAGATATGTGTCACACAAACTCCTTCTCCCTACTAGCAAGATGCCCATGCGTTGCACGGAACATCAAGATGCATTTGTATGAGTAGTTTATCTTGTGGGGGAAAAGGATGAACGAGGGAATGCCTTATTTGCAAATGTGGAGAGGGGTGTGGGTATCTTTTTGCAAAATTGCCATAGTTTCCTTCCTATCCGTTAGATATAAATCGGATGGCCTATATTGCAGGATGGCAGGAACACCATCATCACCAACTCTGTTTTTATAAGAGTAGAGATATGTAAGTGTCACTGCCCCCCCCCACACACCCACACACACACTTCCCGACGCCGAAGGAGTAGGGTGACACCTCGATCTTGATACTAATCTATCGACTGGCTTCTCTCTCAAACACACACACACACACTACCCGACACCGAAGGAGTAGGGTGGCCCCTCGATCTTGATAGTAATCTGTCTACTCCTCTTTCAAACACACACACACACTCGCTAGTTGTGCCTCTGTGCCTACCGCGCGCACTCTTGATACGTCTTTCTCTACCTCCCCCTCCCCACCCCCCAACCCCAACAATGACAGCAGAAGGGTGACAACTCGATCTGATCTTAATCTGTCAATTGGTTTCTCTCTCAAACATTGTATCTCTGTGCCTCACTCATACACACTCGATACGTCTTTTTCTCCATAGCCCCCTCGATATGTAGACTTCTCGCGCGCGCACAGCTGTAGTGACGATGACGCTGAATCCAGTGTGCCTTGTTTTTACCAGCCTCATGTGATAGTTTCACCCTGTTTTCTGTTAATTAACAAGGCAACCTTTTCTTTGTTACTACTAGTGAATCTGAAATCATTCGGGACAGACATAAAATATATCACTTCAACCCAATTATCGCAATAACTATTTTAAAAGAAACTAGCTAGATGCCCATGCGTTGCACAGAACATCAAGATGCATTTGTATGAGTAGTTTATCATGTGAGAGACTAGCAAGATGCCAATGCGTTGCACGGAACATCAAGATGCATTTGTATGAGTAGTTTATCTTGTGAGAGAAAAGGATGAACGAGGGAAGGCCTTATTTGCAAATGTGGAGAGGGGTGCGGGTATCTTTTTGCAAAATTGCCATAGTTTCCTTCCTATCCATCAGATATAAATCAGACGGCCTATATTGCAGGATGGCAGGCACACCATTGACACCAACTCTGTTTTTATTAAGAGTAGAGAAAAGGATGAACGAGGGAAGGCCTTATTTGCAAACGTGGAGAGGGGTGTGGGTATCTTTTTGCAAAATTGCCATAGTTTCCTTCCTATCCGTTAGATATAAATCCGACGGCCTATATTGCAGGATGGCGCGCACACCATCATCACCAACTCTGTTTTCTACTCCCTCTGTATCTAAATATTTGTCTTTTTAGAGATTTCAACAAGTGACTACATACGGAGCAAAATGAGTGAATCTACACTCTAAAATATGTCTACATACTCATCCGTATGTGGTAGTACATTTGAAATCTGAAAAAGACAAATATTTAGGAATGGATGGAGTATCTCTACTCTTATAAAAAGCATAGTCGGTGATGATGGTGTGCCTGCCATCCTGCAATATAGGCCATCCGATCTATATCTAACGGATAGGAAGGAAACTATGGCAATTTACCCGCACTCCTCTCCACATTTGCAGATAAGGCCTTCCCTCGTTCATCCTTTTCTCCCACAAGATCTTTATGTTCCGTGCAACGCACGGGCATCTTGCTAGTAAGAGTAGACATAGAGATATATCTCCAGCATGGTCTACAACAAAAATGTGCTGGACTGGCTAGCGTCGGATGCTCGCAACGCGATGACCTGAGTTCGAATTTTGTCTTTAACTTTAGATTTTTATATTATATATTACTTATTTAATATATACTTCTTTCGCTACTGTACTGACAGCGGAACCCACACAGTACCTAGAATACAAGATTAAGGATGGACGTGTTTCTTTTTAACTTTCTGCATGAAGTTGTAGCCACCCTACAAGTCACGTGCACACTGTACATGCAATTAACTTTTTATAGAGGGAGAATCATACATGCAATTAACTCAAATGGATTGGATGTGACTCTATTATTTCCAGCATAAGAGCATTTCCAACGGCAGCCGGCAAATTTCCTCCCGCTCCCTTCCGTGGAGGACGACATCAAACGCCAGCGACATACATTTTCACAACTCTAACCAACCAGATGAAATTCGTGAAAACATGGACTATTTTCATATAAGCATGAAGGATTTCGTAAAAAAAAGCCGTATCTTCATATAAACATGATGGATTTCATTACATTTACATGAACTAAGCGGTGCTAATCCGGCTCTCTAGGTATAACTAATACTCCCTCCGTCCGGAAATACTTGTCCTAGAAATGGACGTATCTAGACTTATTTTAGTTATAGATACATCCAATTTATCCTTTCTTAGAACAAATATTTCCCGCCAGCTGGAGAGGGAGTACCTAATCTAAATGGCCGCCCGTGGATCCATTTGTCTTCCTCATATCCGGCAGACACTTGCGGGGTTGACAAAGGTCCTCGGAAGAGACGAAGCAGCAAAGAAACCACCTGAATGCGCGGTCGTCGCCTCGGCGGTGGCCTTCAAGGGACCCAAGTGGCGGTGGCCTCCCGTGTTCTACTTCTCCTCGATGATGGCGGCGGGCACGGAGAAGCTAGCCACCGACTCGTTGCTCTCCATGCACCCGGCTTCTGACTATGCCTACATGGCGCTGCCGCAGGCACGGGAGGCGCGGCCGCAGGCATGGGAGGTGCGCCGACAGACACGGGAGGCGCGGCCACCGCAGACACTAGTGGCGCGGTACGACGCGGCAGCGACGACGCCCGTACCGGCGTGCTCGCCGCCGTGCCAGCGTGGAGCAACTCGCCACTCCTGATCGAGCTGAACTGGAGCGGCGAGTTGCTGAACCACGCGCCGGCTTGGGGCGGCACCTGGCTCCATCGGGCCAAGCGAGGTTGGTGAAGCACCGAGCGGCCTCGCTCGTATCCGGAGGGCTCGGTGGGTGATACGTCTCCAACGTATCTATAATTTTTGATTGCTCCATGCTATATTATATTCTATTTTGGACATTATTGGGCTTTATTATACACTTTTATATTATTTTTGGGACTAACCTATTAACCGGAGGCCCAGCCCAGAATTGCTGTTTTTTGCCTATTTCAGAGTTCCGCAGAAAAAGAATATCAAACGGAGTCCAAACGGAAAGAAACATTCAGGAACGTGATTTTCGGAACGAACGTGATCCAGAGGACTTGGACCCTACGTCAAGACATCAACCAGGAGGGCACGAGGTAGGGGGCGCGCCTACCCCCCAGGGCGCGCCCTCCACCCTCGTGGGCCCCCTGTTGCTCCACCGACGTACTCCTTCCTCCTATATATACCTACGTACCCCCAAACTACCAGATACGGAGCCAAAAACCTAATTCCACCGCCGCAACCTTCTGTACCCATGAGATCCCATCTTGGGGCCTGTTCCGGAGCTCCGCCGGAGGGGGCATCGATCACGGAGGGCTTCTACATCAACACCATAGCCTCTGCGATGATGTGTGAGTAGTTTACCTCAGACCTTCGGGGGGTCCATAGTTATTAGCTAGATGACTTGTTCTCTCTTTTTGGATCTCAATACAATGTTCTCCCCCTCTCTTGTGGAGATCTATTCGATGTAATCTTCTTTTGCGGTGTGTTTGTTGAGACCGATGAATTGTGGGTTTATGATCAAGTTTATCTATGAACAATATTTGAATCTTCTCTGAATTCTTTTATGTATGATTGGTTATTTTTGCAAGTCTCTTCGAATTATCAGTTTGGTTTGGCCTACTAGATTGATCTTTCTTGCAATGGGAGAAGTGCTTAGCTTTGGGTTAAATCTTGCGGTGTCCTTTCCCAATGACAGTAGGGGCAGCAAGGCACGTATTGTATTGTTGCCATCGAGGATAACAAGATGGGGTTCATATCATATTGCATGAGTTTATCACTCTACATCATGTCATCTTGCTTAAAGTGTTACTCTGTTCTTATGAACTTAATACTCTAGAGGCATGCTGGATAGCGGTCGATGTGTGGAGTAATAGTAGTAGATGCAGGCAGGAGTCGATCTACTTGTCGCGGACGTGATGCCTATATACATGATCATACCTAGATATTCTCATAACTATGCTCAATTCTGTCAATTGCTCAACAGTAATTTGTTCACCCACCATAAATACTTATGCTCTCGAGAGAAGCCACTAGTGAAACCTATGGCCACCGGGTCTATTTTCCATCACATTTAATCTCCTGTCAACAAGTTATTTCTAGCGCCGTTTTTATTTTGCTTTCTTTACTTTGCATCTTTATCATAAAAATACCAAAAATATTATCTTATCATGTCGATAAGATCTCACTCTCGTAAGTGACCGTGTAGGGATTGACAACCCCTTATCGCGTTGGTTGCAAGGATTTATTTGTTTATGTAGGTGCGAGGGACTCGTGCGTGGCCTCCTACTGGATTGATACCTTGGTTCTCAAAAACTGAGGGAAATACTTACACTACTTTGCTGCATCACTCTTTCTCTTCAAAGGAAAACCAACGCAGTGCTCAAGAGGTAGCAAGAATGATTTCTGGCGCCGTTGCCGGGGAGGCTTACGCAAGGTCAAGTCAAGATTTGGACTCCCGACAACGAGCCATTTCTGGCGCTGTTGCCGGGGAGTCTACGCAAAAGTCAACATACCAAGTACCCATCACAAACCCTTATCTCCCGCATTACATTATTTGCCATTTGCCTCTCGTTTTGTTCTCCCCCACTTCACCCTTGCCATTTTATTCGCCCTCTTTCTTTTCCATTCGCTTTTTTTTCGCTTGCTTTTTGTTTGCTCGTGTGTTGGATTGCTTGATTGTCACGATGGCTCAAGATAATACCAAATTGTGTGACTTTACCAATACCAACAATAATGATTTCCTTAGCACTCTGATTGCTCCTCTTACCGATACTGAATCTTGTGAAATCAATGCTGCTTTGTTGAATCTTGTCATGAAAGATCAATTCGCTGGCCTTCCTAGTGAAGATGCCGCTACCCATCTAAATAGCTTCGTTGATTTGTGTGATATGCAAAAGAAGAAAGATGTGGACAATGATATTGTTAAATTGAAGCTATTTCCTTTTTCGCTTAGAGATCGTGCTAAAGCTTGGTTTTCATCTTCGCCTAAAAATAGTATTGATTCTTGGAATAAGTGCAAAGATGCTTTTATCTCTAAGTATTTTCCTCCCGCTAAGATCATCTCTCTTGGAAACGATATTATGAATTTTAAGCAACTTGATCATGAACATGTTGCACAAGCTTGGGAGAGGATGAAATTAATGTTACGTAATTCCCTGTGCATGGTTTGAATTTGTGATAGATTGTATTCCCTTGTTGCAATCCGTGCTAAATTCTCCTCATGCTTATAGTCAAAATAAAGCCTTTACCAAACATATCGTTGATGCTTTGATGCAATCTTATGAAGAAAAACTTCAGTTGGAAGTTTCTATCCCTAGAAAAATTTATGATGAATGGGAACCTACTATTAAAATTAAAATTAAAGATCATGAATGCTATGCTTTGTGTGATTTGGGTGCTAGTGTTTCCACGATTCCAAAGACTTTATGTGATTTATTAGGTTTCCGTGATTTTGATGATTGCTCTCTAAACTTGCACCTTGCGGATTCCACTATTAAGAAACCTATGGGAAGAATTAATGATGTTCTTATTGTTGCAAATAGGAACTATGTGCCCGTAGACTTTATTGTTCTTGACATAGATTGCAATCCTTCATGTCCTATTATTCTTGGTAGACCTTTCCTTAGAACGATTGGTGCAACTATTGATATGAAGGAAGGGAATATTAGATTCCAATTTCCATTAAAAAAAGGCTTCCCTAGAAAGAAGATTAAATTACCTTATGAATCTATTATGAGAGCCACTTATGGATTGCCTACCAAAGATGGCAATACCTAGATCTATCCTTGCTTTTATGCATAGCTAGGGGCGTTAAACGATAGCGCTTGTTGGGAGGCAAGCCAATTTTATTTTTAGTTTTTTTCTTTTTCCTTCTGTTTAGGAATAAATATTTGATCTAGCTTCTGGTTATATTTTTTTTATGTTTTAATTAGTGTTTGTGCCAAGTTAAACCTATAGGATCTTCTTGGATGATAGTTATTTGATCTTGCTGAAAATTGCAGAAACTTTCTGTTCACGAAAATAATTGTTACAAATCACCAGAACGTGATAAAATATTGATTCCAATTTCTGCTGATCAATAAACAAATTGTCTAGGTCTTCCTATTTTGGCTGAAGTTTTGGAGTTCCAGAAGTTTGCGTTAGTTACAGATTACTACAGACTGTTCTGTTTTTGACAGATTCTGTTTTTCATGTGTTGTTTGCTTATTTTGATGAATCTATGGCTAGTAAAATAGTTTATAAACCATAGAGAAGTTGGAATACAGTAGGTTTAACACCAATATAAATAAATAATGAGTTCATTACAGTACCTTGAAGTGGTGTTTTGTTTTCTTTCGCTAACGGAGCTCACGAGATTTTCTGTTAAGTTTTGTGTTGTGAAGTTTTCAAGTTTTGGGTGAAAGATTTGATGGATTATGGAACAAGGAGTGGCAAGAGTCTAAGCTTGGGGATGCCCATGGCACCCCAAGATAATCTAAGGACACCTAAAAGCCAAAGCTTGGGGATGCCCCGGAAGGCATCCCCTCTTTCGTCTACTTCCATCGGTAACTTTACTTGGAGCTATATTTTTATTCACCACATGATATGTGTTTTGCTTGGAGCGTCTTGTATTATTTGAGTCTTTGTTTGTTAGTTTGCCACAATCATCCTTGCTGTACACACCTTTTGAGAGAGACACACATGATTCGGAAATTATTAGAATACTCTATGTGCTTCACTTATATCTCTTAAGTTATATAGTTTTTGCTCTAGTGCTTCACTTATATCTTTTAGAGCACGGTGGTGGATTTGTTTTATAGAAACTATTGTTCTCTCATGCTTCACTTAGATTATTTTGAGAGTCCTACAAAACAGCATGGTAGTTTGCTTTAACAATAATAGGCATTCAAGATTAGTAAAGAAAAAAAGAAAATTCTTATGAGTGTGTTGAATACTATGAGAAGTTTGATGATTGATAATTGTTTTGAGTTATGAAGATGGTGATATTAGAGTCATGATAGTTGATTAGTTTTGAATTTGAGAAATACTTGTGTTAAATTTTGTGATTCCCGTAGCATGCACGTATGGTGAACCGTTATGTGATGAAGTCGGAGCATGATTTATTTATTGATTGTCTTCCTTATGAGTGGCGGTCGGGGACGAGCGATGGTCTTTTCCTACCAATCTATCCCCCTAGGAGCATGCGCGTAATAATTTGCTTTGATAACTTGTAGATTTTTGCAATAAGTATATGAGTTCTTTATGACTAATGTTGAGTCCATGGATTATACGCACTTTTCTTCCTTCCACTATTGCTAGCCTCTCTAATACCGCGCACTTTTCGCCGGTATCATACACCCACCATATACCTTCCTCAAAACAGCCACCATACCTACCTATCATGGCATTTCCATAGCCATTCCGAGATATATTGCCATGCAACTTACCACCGTTCCATTTATTATGACACGCTCCATCATTGTCATATTGCTTTGCATGATCATGTAGTTGACATCGTATTTGTGGCAAAGCCACCGTTCATAATTCTTTGATACATGTCACTCTTGATTCATTGCATATACCGGTACACCGCTGGAGGCATTCACATAGAGTCATATTTTGTTCTAAGTATTGAGTTGTAATTGTTGAGTTGTAAGAAAATAAAAGTGTGATGATCATCATTTTTAGAGCATTGTCCCAAGTGAGGAAAGGATGATGGAGACTATGATTCCCCCACAAGTCGAGATGAGACTCCGGACTAAATAAAAAAAGAGGCCATAAAAAAAGAAAAGGCCCAAATAAAAAATGAGAGAAAAAGAGAGAAGGGACAATGTTACTATCCTTTTACCACACTTGTGCTTCAAAGTAGCACCATGATCTTCATGATAAAGAGTCTCCTATGATATCACTTTCATATACTAGTGGGAATTTTTCATTATAGAACTTGGCTTGTATATTCCAATGATGGGCTTCCTCAAAATTCCCTAGGTCTTCGTGAGCAAGCGAGTTGGATGCACACCCACTTAGTTTCTTTTGTTGAGCTTTCATATACTTATAGCTCTAGTGCATCCATTGCATGGCAATCCCTACTCACTCACATTGATATCTATTGATGGGCATCTCCATAGCCCGTTGATACACCTAGTTGATGTGAGACTATCTTCTCCTTTTTGTCTTCTCCACAACCACCATTCTACTCCACATATAGTGCTATGTCCATGGCTCACGCTCATGTATTGCGTGAAGATTGAAAAACTTTGAGAATGTCAAAAGTATGAAACAATTGCTTGGCTTGTCATCGGGGTTGTGCATGATTTAAATATTTTGTGTGGTGAAGATAGAGCATAGCCAGACTATATGATTTTGTAGGGATAACTTTCTTTGGCCATGTTATTTTGAGAAGACATAATTGCTTAGTTAGTATGCTTGAAGTATTATTATTTTTATGTCAATATTGAACTTTTGTCTTGAATCTTCCGGATCTGAATATTCATACCACAATTAAGAAGAATTACATTGAAATTATGCCAAGTAGCATTCCACATCAAAAATTCTGTTTTTATCATTTACCTACTCGAGGACGAGCAGAAATTAAGCATGGGGATGCTTGATACGTCTCCAACATATCTATAATTTTTGATTGCTCCATGCTATATTATATTCTGTTTTGGACATTATTGGGCTTTATTATACACTTTTATATTATTTTTGGGACTAACCTATTAACCAGAGGCCCGGCCCAGAATTGTTGTTTTTTGCCTATTTCAGAGTTTCGCAGAAAAAGAATATCAAACGGAGTCAAAACGGAATGAAACCTTCAGGAACGTGATTTCCGGAACGAACGTGATCCAGAGGACTTGGACCCTACGTCAAGACATCAACCAGGAGGGCACGAGGTAGGGGGCGCGCCTACCCCCCCAGGGCGCGCCCTCCACCCTCGTGGGCCCCCTGTTGCTCCACCGACGTACTCCTTCCTCCTATATATACCTACGTACCCCCAAACTACCAGATACGGAGCCAAAAACCTAATTCCACCGCCGCAACCTTCTGTACCCGTGAGATCCCATCTTGGGGCCTGTTCCGGAGCTCCGCCGGAGGGGGCATCGATCATGGAGGGCTTCTACATCAACACCATAGCCTCTCCGATGATGTGTGAGTAGTTTACCTCAGACCTTCGGGTCCATAGTTATTAGCTAGATGACTTCTTCGCTCTTTTTGGATCTCAATACAATGTTCTCCCCCTCTCTTGTGGAGATCTATTCGATGTAATCTTCTTTTGCGGTGTGTTTGTTGAGACCGATGAATTGTGGGTTTATGATCAAGTTTATCTATGAACAATATTTGAATCTTCTCTGAATTCTTTTATGTATGATTGGTGATCTTTGCAAGTCTCTTCGAATTATCAGTTTGATTTGGCCTACTAGATTGATCTTTCTTGCAATGGGAGAAGTGCTTAGCTTTGGGTTCAATCTTGCGGTGTCCTTTCCCAGTGACAGTAGTGGCAGCAAGGCACGTATTGTATTGTTGCTCCAGGATAACAAGATGGGGTTTATATCATACTGCATGAGTTTATCCCTCTACATCATGTCATCTTGCTTAAAGCGTTACTCTGTTCTTATGAACTTAATACTCTAGATGCATGCTGGATAGCGGTCGATGTGTGGAGTAATAGTAGTAGATGCAGGCAGGAGTCGGTCTACTTGTCGCAGACGTGATGCCTATATACATGATCATACCTAGATATTCTCATAACTATGCTCAATTCTGTCAATTGCTCAACAGTAATTTGTTCACCCATCGTAAATACTTATGCTCTCGAGAGAAGCCACTAGTGAAACCTATGGCCCCCGGGTCTATTTTCCATCATATTTAATCTCCCGTCAACAAGTTATTTCTAGTGTCGTTTTTATTTTGCTTTCTTTACTTTGCATCTTTATCATAAAAATACCAAAAATATTATCTTATCATATCTATCAGATCTCACTCTCGTAAGTGACCGTGTAGGGATTGACAACCCCTTATCGCGTTGGTTGCGAGGATTTATTTGTTTGTGTAGGTGCGAGGGACTCGTGAGTGGCCTCCTACTGGATTGATACCTTGGTTCTCAAAAAACTGACGGAAATACTTACGCTACTTTGCTGCATCACCCTTTCCTCTTTAAGGGAAAACCAACGCAGTGCTCAAGAGGTAGCAGTGGGCCACCCAGTCGGGTAGTATGCCGGAGAACGGCTCCTCAGAAGCCATTGGAAGAGTGGAGAAAATGGTGAAGGAAGAGATGGGGGAGCGGCGGAGGGGTGCGATTCTTGCCCGTTGTCTGTCTGGCCTCATTTAAATAGAGGGCAGACGGTAGGAGCTTGGCCGGCGTCTGGCCTCGTTTAAACTGGGGGCGGACAGGAGGAGCTCGGCCGGTGTTGCGTTTAATTCCGACGCGCTCATGAACGGACGTGTGGCCGGAGTAGATTTCTCGGTTTGCATGCGGGTCTAACGGAGGGGTTTGATGGAGGCGAGGAGGCGTGTTCAGCCGGGCGTGTAGCGGGTGGTGTAGTATTATTCAATTTGACAGCGGGCGGCACATTTCCCAATACGGCTTTAATGCAGACGAGGGAGGGGGTAGCGGTTCCCGAAATGTTGAACGGCCTATGATGCATCCTCCTTCAATTAGCATCATGAATGCATGAGGGAAGTAATGTGAGGAGGACCGGGAAAAGAGGCTGCATGATGTGAATGCAACGCAGTTTGCACTCATATAAAGGCGTCCCTCCATTCCAATGCATCTACTACATCGTACGCACCTAAGCATTTTCCTAAGCACCTACACTAAGCGCAAAAGTCCTCACTCCAGACCCATAGCGACAATGTGCGCGAGCGGCCAGCGGCTGTGCCAGATGGTCCACGACACCGGCCTGCGGCAAGGGGCTGAGGATCGTCTCCAGACGGTGTTGGTGACCGGCTGGTGGATGGCCGCCGTCGACGCCAACTATGACTCTCAGTTGGACCAGATGATCGTTGCCACCACCAACAAGTTCACCGTCATCAAGAAGCTCGCGGACGACATCGTCGTACTCCTCTAGCCCGCGCGCCCAAGCTCCTCATTGCCTGCCACCCTAATCGGCCTCCATGGCCGGAACCTCTTTCAAGCACTGGTGGCCCTGCGACTACCCGCCGACGCCACGAAGAATGTCCACCTGGAGGTCACGCTTGCCGCGAGGCGCCTCGCCCTGCAAGAATTCATCGACCTACACATCCACGTGTGCGAGCAAATCGTGTACATAGGTATCTACAAGGCCAGTGAGGACGCTACGACGTTGGCCTTCCTCAACCGGCTGGAAGCCTTGGATGCCTTTGCTGAGAAGCACCTTGACCTCGCCACAAAATCCGCCGCTCCTTAGCCACCGGTCGGTGGCCCGGCGCACTAAGTTGAGGAGGAGGAGGTCTTACGTTGATGGATGCATCTTTCTTCTTGCCTCCTCTAACCACCACTACGATCGCATCATCGTGGCCTTAATTCTTATTGTGCTATTGCATTCTCGTTCCAGTCAATACCGACATGTGCGATCCCTTTGCTTAATTATATGCATCACTATAACTAGTACTCCATCCGCCAATTTATAAGTTGTGCTTACCTTTTCCATCAACTTCGTGCAACGCACGGGCATCTTGCTACAAACACTAGAACATGTCGGACCGCATGTGACCAAACTGACGATGCGCCAACCTAGCTACTACATACCCTGCTTATCTGGTGGAAATAGCCGCGCCCTAGTGTTTCCAATCGTTGCCAAGGAGCAGAACCAAATGTTACAATTTATACATGTTTCTCTACTCCAACTCCTATAAAAGACTCAGTTGGTGATGGTGGTGTGTCTGCCATCCGTCATTTCTAACCATTAGATCTGCATCTAACGGCTGTGAGGTAAGTTGTGGCATTTTTGCAACAATAGCCCACTTCTCTCCTCCAATTTCCAGAAAACCCCTTATTATCTTGAAAGCAACCACATCCCTCCCTCACCTCATCAAAACAGCCTGAGAAATATATTTTGAGTGAAAAGTAATATATTAGGAGTATATCAAAACAAGAGTGATTTCTTTCAATTTTGTGAACAAGTACTACTATTCTACTACTTTGGATCTGTCGCAACGCACGGGCACATTGCTAGTAAAAGGAAAAGGCATGTCGCGTTCGCGTCGCACTCCGACACGCCCGAGAATCGGGAGTACTCCACAGCCCGTACGGCACTCCACATAGCTAGGGAAGGCGTGTTGCCTAGCATTTTCACTTTCATGTGGGACCGCCGTTGAGCAAACCGACTATTGGCAAACCGCACCCCGCCCGCCGCCGGGTTGGAAAACAGAAACGAGGGGAAGATCTAGCTGTAGCACGGAACCCAAGAAATTTGGTGTCTGATGGGGCTCGTTGATAGAGTAGGTGCATTCCGTACTACTACTCCTACTAGTACGAAGTTTGTACTACAACTAGTACTACCACTATGCAACTAGGTACGTGCACGACACAGCATCGTCGGAACAAAAAACGGGAAGATCTTGTTTTGGGTGATTTATCTTTTTTTCAGTCAACGTAGTATGAGTAATATGATGTGGGGGCACCCATGAAGCTTATGTGGCTCGGTTGCATGGCTACGAAAGGTTAGAGAAAAATAAATAGATAATGTGTTTAGAGTGCACTCCACTAAATAGATATACTTTGGATCCATTGCAACGCACGGGCCGGCACATCTATACCCCTACTAGCAAGATGCCCATGCGTTGCACGGAACATCAAGATGCATTTCTATGAGTAGTATCTTGTGAGAGAAAAGGATGAACGAGGGAAGGCCTTATTTGCAAATGTGGAGAAGGGTGTGGGTATCTTTTTGCAAAATTGCCATAGTTTCCTTCCTATCCGTCAGATATAAATCGGACGGCCCATATTGCAGGATGGCAGGAACACCATCATCACCAACTCCATTTTTATAAGAGTAGAGATACTAGCAAGATGCCCATGCATTGTACGGAACATCAAAATGCATTTTTTTTAAACACCTGTTGTGATTGACCCATGCAGGAGTAATCCCATGTGTAAAAACTAATGATATTCGGGAATTTTATCGGAAAAATGGTATCTCGAGAATTTCATCAAAAAATGATATCTCGAGAAAGATGAGAGATAAGGTGAGGACGAGTGGGGCATGGTGGTGACTGGTGGTCGGACTAGGTGGAGGCATGGGGATGGACGGCGCCGGCAAGCGGCCACCATGCCAGATTGTTCCAGAGACTTCCTTTTTTAATTGCTCGGCAATGAGGTTGTGGGAGATAAGGATGAACGAGGCAAGGCCTTATCAGTAAATGTGGAGAGAGGTGCGTTTTTTTTGTAAAATTGTCATAGTTTGCTTTCTATCTGTTAGATATAGATCGGACGGTCTATATTACAAGATGGCAGGCACACCCATCATCACCAACTCGATTTTTTATAAGAATAGAGACAGTGTGTGAATAACTTTGAAAGTTGGTCGTTGGATGAAGCCAATCCGACGGTACAAAGATGGCAAATCCGAGCACTACTGGCCGTTGGATATCATCTACATTCCACCAGATTCTGCCACATGTAGAATCTAGAAGACTCCATGATTGAACTTAAGCATAATGCACAAACCTCAAAACACAAGCACTTCTCCTTTGTTCTGGAACCCTATCTTAATTGCCCAAACTTCTTTTTTCAAAATGAATTGTCACTATATTTTTTACTTTATGCTTTACAATGCACAATTCCATCACTACAAAAAAATACACTTCCGTGATGATACGTGTTTGTCACAGTAGGTCACGTTTTCTGTCATGCATGTACATCCACGACAAATTTATGAAAGAATCAAGATAGTCATACCTGTGCTGTCGTAGAAGTGTTCCATGACATTACCAAAATTATCATCACGGAAGTGTCCACTTCCATGACGATAAATCGCGCGTCACAGAAGTGCTTTCGTCAAGGGTGACCGACACATGGCATCCACCGTAACGGAATGCCGTTAAGCTATCGGGTCCGATTTTGGATCCGATAACCCATTAACAGCCCGGACCAATGGCGATTTTCCACGTGTAAAATCATCATTGGCTGTAGGAAACACGTGTCAGCTCCGTGTTGGCACAGGTGTCACTCATCCAATGGGCGAGATGCGCCTATGATATGTTAACACACGGACCGACCCAAAAGTGGCCCATAAAGTTTAAATGGGCCGGCCCAACTAAAGGCCCACAAGATTTTGCGGACCATAATGGGCCGGCCCAGCTAAAGGCCCATAAGATTTTGCGGGCCATAATGGGCCGGCCCAGGTAAAGGCCCACAAGATTTTTGCGGGCCATAATGGGCCGGCCCAGGTGAAGGCCCACATGATATTTGTGGACCATAATGGGCCGGCCCAGCTAAAGGCCCACAAGATTTCGCCGACATTAATGGGCCGGCCCAGCTGTAGGCCCACAAGATTTTGAGGACCGTAGTAGGCCAGCCCATTAACTGGCTGCCATGTTTTGGGCCAAATGCCGGCCCATATTTGATCCGGTCCATTAATGGCCTGCCATGTTCCAGGCCTAATAATGGCCCATATGAGATCCGGCCCGTTAAAAGCCTACCATGTTCTGGGCCAAATTACGGCCTAGATCAGGTCCGGCCCTTTAAGAGGCTTTGGGCTAAATTATGGCCCATATCAGATTCGGCCCGTCAACTGGACGCTATGCTTTTGGGCCCACTTGCTAAAGGCCCATTTAGTAATTCGGCCTGATATTAGTTTCGGCCTGTTAAGGGCCCGTTTAACATTTTGGCCCTATATTAATTTCGGCCTGTTAAAAGCCCGTCATATAGTTGGGCCTAACTACGGCCTGGTTTGCATCCGGCCTGCTCGCAGCCGATAATCTGATTGGGCCAAACAAGGACCGAGACAATTTTGGCCTATTATAAGCCCATGATTTGATTGGCACATTCATGGGTCGGGGTCTATTTCAGCCCGCTACCGGCCCGTGAGCTGTTCGGCACGTTTCAGGCCCAACCTACTTTTCAGCCTCCTAAAGGCCCATTGAGTTTTCTTGGGAAAATAGGGCTGGCAGTTTACTCGGCCTATTAAAGGCCCCAATCTACTAGTGGGCCAGTTTACATTTAGGCCTGTTAACGGACCAAGATGACGGGCCCATGATGCGGATCATACATGGTGATTTGCATGACGGCCCGATTATGTACCGTAATTTTACGGTTTGGTCGGTTTACTGCGAAGACAGGATATATATATACAGTAAAATAACTACATCATCGTGAATAAGAAAAAAAAACCTAGACTATACAATAAAGAAATTACGGCATATTACATCCACTGGGCATCAAAGTTCGCCACTATGATAATAAAGCACAAGGAGACAGCAGATTACATACACTGGACATCAAAGATCGCCACCAGTGCAACTAAACATGCCGACAAAATAATATACAAAACCGACAGCACTTCAGTAGAGTTCAAGAAAGGTTAGCCCTGCTCGGGAGCTGCAGCGCAAGCAGCTGAGCAAACTGGTGAGACTACACTTGTTTGACACTTATATCCTCCTCACTCTGAAAGATAAACAAGCAGACAGATGTCAGGTTTTGCACATATAAGTATTACTGCTGACAATTCATCACATTTCTTACTGGCGAATAAAGTGACACAGTTTAAAATAGCATTAATACAATATGGTATTGTTCAGGTCAAGACATGGCAGGAAATGACATTGTAAAGGAGTTGGCAGCTTCACGACACCACTGGATTACAGATCAAGAACTCATAAGTATCAATGGTTAGTGTGCTGTCAATTTATCCCATTTCAGGTTGGCAAAATAAGATCACTTGCTCTGTATAGTTTAATTTACATGGTATGAAGAAGGAACTTGGTTGTACAACTGAAAACTTAAATTGAGAAGGACAAACTTTTGTTTATGAACTGGAGTACATAATAAACTTTAAACATGCAATTTGATGCAAACACCAAAAATAAACAGCTGTTGCAGTCATGCCTAACCAAATATACACAACAAAGTTTGAAGGCTTGAGAAGGACAAACTTACATTATTGGTGAAGGTAGGCTCTATAAAGCCCTTGTCCATGCTGATGGGGGGCAATTCAAGAAGTTTACCACAGAATCTTCTTCATAAGCATTGCCTTTATTCTACATTTTGTTAAGAGTAAATATAGATGTGACAATATAAGAAAAAATGGAGAATATTTAAGATAAGATGAAGAGTGATTCTACATAACCAAGTAGCTATAAATGTAAGTACAGCAATACAGGCAAAAGGTACAGCCAGGAGCAATGCAGAGCTAAACTTCTTCAGTACCATCGGTGTTATCCAACCTTATGGTAAGAGTAAATATAGACCTTATGTGTAGAAAATGGAGGGCAAAGGAAAATAAGCTGCAGAGTGATGGTATATGAACAACTACCTGTCAATATAAGTACACTGATAAAGGATAGCAGGTACTTACAAGAACAATGCAGAGCTAAAAAATTTCATTAGCATTGGATATATTCTACACTAATGTAACCATTCATACAGATCAGATAATTTGGAGCGCACAATTGATAAGCAAGCTATCATGCATACTACTGTCACATAATGAACCAGGTATGTATGCAAGTACAGTGATACAGGACAACAGGTACTAACAAGAGCAAAGCAGCGGGCAACATATTTGTGATATCATGTCGTTCTTTTCAAACCGGAATTCTTTTTCGAGCAGATTTCCTACAAAAAAGATCCGTAAGGCACATGCGGAAAAGTAGAAGTTCAAATTGTCATTTGATATCATAGGCAGTACCTCATCCTCGGAACGAGACCAGCGCATAACAAGGTTTTTCCATTCAATGTCTTCTAAATTTAGCACAGGAGACTTCACTAGAAATTCGTTTATAGACTTGCCATCAAAGTGTGATTTCCTCAGGTAACACCAATACTGCTGCAATGCTTCCTTGAATAGCGCAAGCAAGCTTTGCTCGTCATGACTATCCAGATTGACCCTCGCCTACTTACAACAATGTAATGTAAATCATTGATGTGTTCAATCAGCAGAAAATAGGAAAATAATCACCATGAATAATAGCACTTACAGGTAAGTGGGACAGGAAGATGTGAAAACGGTGTTTGTCTTCACTATAATCTTCCAATGATGGGAATATATGCACGTAGTCCCTAACAACATTGAAAGCATTGTCTTTTAGACTGGGAATAACTAGAATGGGGTTCCAATCTGCAGGAATTGGCCGTCTCTGCAGTTGGGATAGATCTTCGGCCGGTGGACTTGTTGTACTTTTTGCTGGAGTGGGATTTTTCTGTGGTACGGCTGGTGCTATGGCAACTGAAATCGGCATACCTTTTGCTGGAGTGCAGGTCCTGTGTGGTGGGGCTATTGGTGTGGCCAGTGAAGTATGGGTACAGTCTGCTGGAGTCGGTCCTACATTTTGTGTCACTGGTTGTACAGCCAATATAAGTGGGGTGTTGTCTGATTTCTCCCGCACAACCACGTTTTTCAAGGACTTTGCTGGTGCTCCTTCAGGTTCGGCAATCACCCTCTTCCTTTTTGATGTCTGATGCACAAGAACAGCATTTGAGTGAAAAAACATGGTATGATGACAGATGGAATATGTATTGATAATGGATGGGCATGGCATCTCAACATATATGATGAGTAAACTAAGCAGATGGCGGGTGCAACAAAGTAGAAGAAATGGACAACATATGCAAGATACGCGCAATCAATAAAACCTTGCCAAATTAGAGCAGGCACCTTGATGGGTGAACATGACAGGCCATCTGCCTTTGACTCCTCGAGGTTAGAATAGTCATTAGGATCATATTCTGAACAAGAATCTACAGGTAGGGAGCGTATGAGTTTCATTGCATCCAGAATGGCACTCAATGCCTTGGTGCCAATTTTGTAAGTCATTGCAGTGTTCCACAATATTCTTCTGATGTGCGGATTCTGATATTCACTATAATTACGTATAATATCTGAGAACCATGAAAACATAAAATAGTTGTGAGATTATCTTTGTAATGCAGAGGATATTCTAATATAGGGGCGCCCCTGTAAACACTTGTGTGCTATCACTGGATTCTGATCAGAGAGCTCATGTGTGCTGTAATATGGTGCGTGCATTTATATAATCTGGCACAAGTACACAAAAAATAGACTCCAGAAGTAAGGATAGTTGGCAGATGATAGGTTCAAAATATACTGTATAGAGAGTTTATTGCCAAACCATGATAACAAGAGCACACAGCAACTAGGCAGATCATAGTGTACATAAAAGGGATACACCATAACCACGATATATAAATCGGAAAAGTGGAACTGGCTTGAAAATACGGTGTTGTATTGCCGCTAGTAATTGAAAGCCTATCGATCAAGTACATGCCAGCTCTATCAGTTGTTGACTGCAGATGTCCCTGCTCCCCTTCCTGACAAGGAACATACTGTACGTACTAAATACAGAATAACAAAAGAGGAACATGTTAAAGAATAGAAGAGGAAGCATATTCTTGAGGTTCCGCTTAATTGCATACAATGTTGGTTGCCCACTCATGATGAATCACAGCGCCCAAAGAAATGCAATTCCATGTTGTCTCTCTATATGTGGCAATTTTGAACAAGAGTCATTAGGATCGTATTCTGAACAAGAGTCAACAGGTGGGGAGCGTATGAGTTTCATTGCATCCAGAATGGCACTCAATGCCTTGGTGCCAATTTTGTAAGTCATTGCAGTGTTCCACAATATTCTTTTGATGTGCGGATTCTGATATTCACTGTAATTACGTATAATATCTAAGAACCATGAAAACATAAAATAGTTGTGAGATTATCTTTGTAATGCAGAGGATATTCTAATATAGGGGCGCCCCTATAAACACTTGTGTGCTATCACTGGATTCTGATCAGAGAGCTCATGTGTGCTGTAATATGGTGCGTGCATTTATATAATCTGGCACAAGTACACAAAAAATAGGCTCCAGAAGTAAGGATAGTTGGCAGATGATAGGTTCAAAATATACTGTATAGAGAGTTTATTGCCAAACCATGATAACAAGAGCACACAGCAACTAGGCAGATCATAGTGTACATAAAAGGGATACACCATAACCACGATATATAAATGGGGAAAGTGGAACTGGCTTGAAAATACGGTGTTGTATTGCCACTAGTAATTGAAAGCCTATCGATCAAGTACATGCCAGCTCTATCAGTTGTTGACTGCAGATGTCCCTGCTCCCCTTCCTGACAAGGAACATACTGTACGTACTAAATACAGAATAACAAAAGAGGAACATGTTAAAGAATAGAAGAGGAAGCATATTCTTGAGGTTCCGCTTAATTGCATACAATGTTGGTTGCCCACTCATGATGATCACAGTGACCAAAGAAATGCAATTCCATGTTGTCTCTCTATATGTGGCAATTTTGAACAAGAGTCATTAGGATCATATTCTGAACAAGAGTCAACAGGTGGGGAGCGTATGAGTTTCATTGCATCCAGAATGGCACTCAATGCCTTGGTGCCAATTTTGTAAGTCATTGCAGTGTTTAGCTTCAAGAGTGGACTGCTGCTAGTGCGACCCAAAGCAGCTACACAGATCATAGTGTAGATATAACGGGAAAACCGTAAGCATCAGAGTAAAATCAGCAAAGTGGAACTTGCTGGAATATATGTGCTAGTATTGCCGGTATGGCTAGAAATGCTTCGGATACCAGCTCTCTTCAACTGAAGGTGCGGTACTGTTAATATCAGTGTAACTCTCAAAGGCGACACAGCTCCCTGCATTTCCTTGCTATTCTTATAGGATTCAAGTGGGCAGGCCACTACAAATCCTATTCCCATGTTTACAAAATCCTACGAATCAAAGAGGCCCGAAGAGTTCAAAGTGTCCATACCAACCGACCGTATAGACCTCTACACTGCAAATGTCCCTACTCATCTTCACTACAAGGAACATACTGTACTACTATCATACTCCCTCCGTTCCAAAATATAAGTCCTGGTAGAGATTTCCACTATGGATCACATACAGATGTATCCAGATACATTTTAGAGTGTAGATTCACTCATTTTGCTCCATATGTAGTCCATGGTGGAATCTATACAAAGACTTGTATTTAGGAATGGAGAGAGTACTTATTAAAGAAGAACGGAAGAGGAACATGCTAAAGAAGAGCAAGCAGATTTTGGATAATAAAATGTTCGTTGCGCACTGCCCACACATGATGAACCAGAGCCCATTAAGAAAGCAACTCCCTGCTGTCTCTCTATATGTGGTGCACGTGCTTTTTCGAAAGTAAAGTAGGAACATTAGCATACCAATTAAATGTTATCTATTTTAGTAATATCAGCATCATATCAAATTCGTACTTGAGCAACAAGTTTGGAATTATGAGTGGCACGTTATTTAGCTTGATGGATTCAGGAGCAGTGCTAAGCAGGTACGATGATAGTACTGAATAAAAAGGCATGTCTGCATGCAAGTCGCGTGACTTTTGTCATTTGGGTCAATCGACCATTTCAAGCGGTTGGATGAAGATCCTACGTCTCCTAACCCTTCTTCTTCCTCGTCTCTGATTCTTCCCATACAGAACACCGCACGGGCCGCCGGCCGGACCATCGGCCCCCACCGCTTGTGTTCCTCCGCCACCCCAGCCCCCACCCCCGCCCCCACCCGCGTCGAGTTTTCTTCGTTCGGCGAGGCCCCACCACCGCCCCCCCCCCACAACCAAAGTCCCCACCCGAGCCCCTTCATTCGCACCGGCGAACTCCGGCGAGCTCTGAAAAATCAACTGACCCAATTTTGAAATTTAGTCTACTGTGATTTAACTAGTGTGGAATATAAAAGGGGAAAACCATAAGCATTGGGAGTATAGTGTTGAGCGTGCCATGGCAGATCTGAAGGTGCAAACCGGACAAAGGCAACTTCGCAACCAATGTTTGCTTTCAACTAGCAAGTAAGTGATGGATAAGAAATCAGAGTAAAGCAGTGGCGATCTATTTTCTTGCTGCGATAAATAAGTTGAGCAGATACGAAAGAGTACCGCCTCTGGTGCGGCGCCGTGTATGCATCTGCTGAGAATTTGACGGTGCTGCGGTAGCGATGGCTGTCGGCGGCGTGGAAGCAGATCTAGGAGGGTAGACGGTGGCGACGGGGCGCGGTGGACGAGACGGTCGTAGGAGCGGCACCGGCTAGGTGTACGACGGCGGGGATGAAGCGAGAGGACGGGATGCAAGGATCCTGGTCTGAAGCCGTGGATGAGAGAGGTCGATCTCTTGTAATGGACGGCGGCGTCGGGGTATCAGCTCCGGCATGGTGGAGGAGGACGGCGGTGGATGGGGTGGCGGACGGAGGAGGCTGGGGTGGAGAGGGTGTTTTGGCGCCCATGGAGTACGAATGGGGAAATGGAGGTGGAGAGGAAGGGGGAACCATGTCTTCAGGGCGCGCTTGTCTCAAATGCGAGGAAATTTACAAACTTAGCCCCCGTTTCAAATTTCCTACATCACAGCAATATTAGTCGGTTGGGGATAGGACAGTAAGCTCGCATACACCGAATATTTGCCGACGAGAGTTTGTTTTTGGCGCCCACCGTGTATGAATCGGGGAGGGAGTTGATTTCGGCCGAGGACACACTGTGTTTGGGCGCCCACCGTGTATGAATCCGGGCGAGAGGCAGTAATGTCATGTTTGAGTGGAATTACAAACCTACCCCTATCGAAACCTATAGAAATCGAGCAGATAGGCTTTGCGTGCCAGGGATAGGCAGTAGTAATTTCCATCTCGCAGATTTTGGTTTCGGGCGGTTACTGTGACTTTCCCCGCTTCGTTCAAATTTTGCACAGTGCATGTTTACCGTGCCAACTCAATTCCAATCCCGTTTGTATTCTATTTTTTTCGGGCGGGATCCATTTTTGATTGGAATAAAATTCTATATAAATCATTTTTTATATATACTTTCAAAAGCACAACACCCTTTATACATAAATATGGTTTACAAATGGCATGATCTCAGATTCATAAGGTTGTATCCATCAATTTGGATTTTCAAATATTTGAAACCACTTTATGTTGAAATCCAATGTATGCATTCTATAGCGACCAGACCTCAAATGGTCTGTGCTGCTGTGCACCAGTGTCATCCCTGGATCAGTAATGCTGACACGCACAGTACAAATGGAGGATTTATAACAGACTAGCAATCACACACTTATTACATCGATATCTCCAAAGAGATTAAGTATGATAAACATGGCTTAAGGCCATCTAAAACGATAACAGCGGAAGACTTGGAAGATAAGTGAGTCCATCAACTCCAGCGGCATCACTGAGTATAAGACCACGACCTAAGGCACCTTACTCGTCGTCTGAAAAGTCTGCAACATGAAACGTTGCAGCCCGAAAACGGGTCAGCACATAGAATATGCTGGCAATGTAACACATAGAGAATAATGAACAATGGTAATGCTATACTACATGCATATATGGCTGGTGGAAAGCTCTATGGTTACAGTTTTGCGAAAAGCCAATTTTATCCTACTTCAAAGGAATAAATTTTATTTAACTATCATGGTGGTTGTGAAACATTGAGATGGTTGACAGCATCTCAATCCCAATTAAATGTCATCAAAACCCAACAAATTCATTAGTAGTAACATAGTGTTGAGATTCACATGATAATCCAAGTACTAGATACTCAAGTTGTCCATAACCGGGGACACGGCTAACCATGATTAGTTTGTACACTCTGCAGAGGTTTGTGCACTTTTCCCCACAAGACTTGATCTCCTCCGTTGGATTCCTCGCACTACATGGTGTTTGAGTAACGGATGACCAAGACACAGTCTTTCAGAAGTGTTTGCACCTTACGTATGGGTAGACAGTTACACCTACTTTCCCCTACATCTGCTAGTCTACCACTGTAAGAGTTCACACAACTTAGTCAACTATGCTAGAGCCCATAATAGCTTGCGGCTGCACACGGAAGTTTCTAGCATGAATAATCTCATGATCCCTTTGAACCTGGGTGGCGGTCCAAAGAAAAACAGGCAATCCTGGAATACCCAGGTACCTCAATCCACCCAGATGTGAGTTTAAGTTGCCACCTTAAGTAAACCATTAATTAACAATCTCACATCTGTCATGAATTTCACTCAAACCCAATCCACGTCTACGAGCATAGCATGGCAATAATAATAGCAACGTAGAAGTAACTCCCAAGGGTTTGATAATAAGCAGGGCAATAGGTACTACCTCAACTACTTTCCAATACCCACAATTTAATTAGATCCTAATCATGCAAGTGTTTGAGGAAAACAGATATAATGCAATAAAAACTGGGTATGGAAGGTATATGATCAAAGTGTTACTTGCCTTGCTGATGATCCGCAAAACCTAGCGATTCGAAGTAACAAGCGGCACACTCCGGGTACTCTATCGCAAACAAACAAGCATACAATCAGTACTCATCTAATGCATAGGTAAAACTCGAATGAAAGGTCCAACCAGAAAGTTCAACTTAAGAACTCCGGTTTGCAAAAAGAATCAACTTGAAAGAAGCAACGAAAGTCAAACGGCGAAAGAAAGAAACTTCGTTTGCTAATCTAGATCTAGGTCAAATTTTACTGTAGCAAAAACTTGTTTGAGCAGGTTAAACGGAAAGAGAATTTCGAGACGAAACTCTAGGCGCTTGAATCGCCTGATTCCGATAAACGAGCGAGAAGTTAAACAGAATCGAAGATTCGATCAGAGATCGAATCTGAGATAATAACGAGAAAACTCCGACGAAAAAGAAAAACGGACGAACGGTTAAATAACGGACGTTCGTTAACAGAGAAAAAAACGACGAACGCGTTCGTTAAAACGAACGGTTCGGTGAACGCTCGTAAAATAATAAAACCGGAAAAAAACCGATCTAGGTTTTTTTTAACGAAGGGTTTTTAAAAAAAAACGAAAACCGGCAATGACGTGCGGCAGCGGCAGTACCTCGTCGGGCTCCGGCGAGGGGCTCCGGCGGGGCGGCGAGCTCGGGCGGCCGGGTGCGGGGCTCGGCGAGGGGCGGGCGAGGCGTGGGCGGCGGCTCCCGGCAGCGGCGGCGCTCGGCGGTGAGGGCGGCGGCGGCGGCTGGTTGAGGGGAGAGAGAGGGGGGGCTATATATAGGAGGAGGAGGGGGGCGGTGCCTTGGGGAGGGGGCAAAGGCGGCGGGCGGCGGCGTAGCCGGCCGGGACTCGGGCGGCGGTCCCGTCTCCGGGGCGGGGACGACGGGGCGGCGGGGCTGGGCCGTCGGCTGGGCCTTTGGCCCAGTCGGTGCGCGGGCGGAATTTTTTTTTAAATAAGTTCCGCGGAAAATAATTCATAGAAAAATAAATAAAAATCAGAAAAATATGAAATAAATTTTCCCCGTCTAGTTAGAAAATCTAGAATAGGGTGAACTTTTTTTTAACACAAAATAAATATTTTGAAAACATGCAATGTTTTAATGCAATAAAAATTGCAAATAAAATCCAAATAAATTCCAAATAATGATTTTAACATTTTTCCTCCAGTATTTCAATTGTTTTGGAGAAGTCATATTTTCTCCTCTCGTTTATTTTAAAATGAAATATTTTTCCGGAGGGAAAATATTTAAAATAAAAATCCTCGTCTTATTATTTGATAAAAATCAAATATGAAAATTTAAGAAAAATCCCCAACTCTCTCCGAGGGTCCTTGAGTTGCTTAGGATTTATCGAGGATTTGTCAAATGCAATAAAACATGATATGCAAAGATGATCTATGTATAACATTCCAAATTGAAAATTTGGGATGTTACACATTCCTCGCTAACTGTTTCAATTAATGTGTGTTTCATGCGGGGTTTTTTTACTTCTCAAACATGTATAATGTGTTTCACACACGCAACATATAGTGTAATCCCGTTTAGACATTAATTGCATATAAACCATGCATTGTTTCTAATTAAAGAATCTATGGATCACCAATATTGATAAACTATATAACATTACACGTGTCCCCAAATTCAAATGTATGCATGTTTGATACACCAATTTGCATTATGATATTATCGATGTCGTGATCTCCAGTTTAAATATTAGAATCCCATTTAATCCAGATATTCGTCTCATATAACTATCACTCATGCTTATATAGGACTATCTCTCTAGAAAAATACGCGTTCATCGTCTCTCGGGTATCTCTCGTGCTACCTGTATGTCGACAATGATCTTTTATCTTCGTAACACACTGACGGTACTCTCTCCCTCGACCTTCATCACTCTATCTCTCTCTAAGTATATCTTGCTCCCTGCTATGTGTCTCTAACTATGATTCTCCATGTGGAATCTATTTCTCTCACACAAACACAAAACTTTGTCTTCCGGGGTCTCATTTCTCTCTACTATTCCCCTGTGTGCCACTCGCACACCCCTCATACAGAGATGTCTTTCGCTCCTTAGGTATGAGAACCTACGACTCTTCCTCTTAAATATCTCTTTCTCACACACAAACACAAACTCTGTCTCCCAGGGTCTCATATTTCTCCACTGTTCTCTTGTATGTCGCTCACACACACTCTCTCTCCCTAGAGATATCTTGCGTTCCCTCATATGTTTCTCTAGCTATCACTCTCGTTTTGAAATATCTTTCTCTCTCGCAGACACAAAACTCCGTCTCTCGGGATCTCATTTCTCTCCGATATTTGTTTGTATGTGAGTCACATGCACCCTTTCTTCATCTCTCTCACACCCACACCCATAACTCAGCCTTCTGATCCACTCGACTCCTATCTCTAACGCACACTAGCCAGCATCTTTATCTTTATATTTATCTGTTTCTCCATCAACCTTCTTTCATTTATAGGTTGATCTCTTTTGCACAATCGTTGTGCCTCACTCCCTCTGCTCGCCATAGATGCATGCTCCAGCCCACGCCACTATCTCTTAAAGACAAAAACACATGCTCAATTGTCGGGCCTTCTTCCCTGCATTCTCGCATGCATGCATATTGTCATACCGATCCGTCTCTCCCGTGTCGTTGATCTTAGCTTATGACTTATGTCTTCTTTCTTTTATCTCGATCATGCGCGCGCGCACACACACACACATCCCACGTATACATGTATACCTCTCACACATGCACGTTGAAGGTCTCTATGTCTCCATACGTAGTTAATTACCCTCAACCCTAACGCCACATCGAATCGTTCTCTTCTTGTGTGCACATAATTTCCGCCTAGATGGGTAAAACACACACTCACACTTAACAATCTCCTTGTAGCTACCCCCCTCTCACTCTTCCCCTATATCCCCGAAACCAATAAGACCATCCCTTCATTTAATTCCCGCCTACATGCACCATCGATATATAGTAGTCTTCCTCGGTGTCTCTCGAACAAACACGTTCTCTCGATGTCGACTACTCTCACGCGCACACACCTTCTCTTCCCTCTCTACGGGCATTTTCTCTCTCTCACCCCATCGTTGGTGGCCTCTTCCATACACATCACCTCTCTATGATGAAGCCATGCACACTTAAATTACATCCGCCACCGAGGACCCCGCGACACACACACACCCAAACATCCACAAACAAACAAACACACACACGCACGCACCCACCCACCCAGCCACACACGCACACACACACACACACAAACACACACACACACACACACACACACACACACACACACACACACACAGTAAGACTCCATCACACTCACACGCACACACACACACACACTAAGAATCCATCTCTCTCTCTCTCACACACACACACACACACTGAGACTCCATCTCACACACACATGCTCTAGGCGGAGCATTTGTTCCTACCACCCTTCATCCACCCTTACCCGTATGATAAACAATCACCTTAATTTACTTGTATAACATGGACAAATTCCACTTTACTTTAGTAGTTAGCAAACTTATCATCTGTACCCTTATAAAAAAACGAGTTGGCGATGATGGTGTGCCTGCCATTTTGTAATATAGACCGTCTGATCTATATCTGACGGATAGAAAGCAAATTATGATAATTTTACAGAAGATAGCCGCACCTCTCTCCACATCCTTATCTCCCACACCTCATTGCTGAGCAATTAAAAAAGAAAGTCTCCAGAACAATCTAGCATGGTGGCCACTGCCACCTGTCGGTGCCGTCCATCCCCATGCCTCCGCCCATTCCGACCACCAGTCACCACCACGCTCCACTCCTCCTCACCTTATCTCTCATCTTTCATTTTTTCGATGACATTCTCGAGATACCAGTTTTTCGATAAAATTCTCGAAATATCATTAGTTTTTACACATGGGATTACTCCTGCATGGGTAAATCACAACATGTGTTTTGTAAAAAAAATGCATATTAATGTTCCGTGCAATGCACGAGCATCTTGCTTGTAATTATATAACGCAAATCACGAGTAGGAAGTGACATTTTTTTAACACAACCACGTTAACATGGCCACGTAAATCACTAGCTGAAGTAAATACCATTATACTTATATCCCGATGCAAAAGGTTGAGTACATGTCCGAAGAGTAGAGTCGCACACACGCACTCTGTCTCTTAGAATATCACACACACACCAGTTACGTGACGCCCACTTAAGCACACATGTATGTTACAATTTGTGCATCCGCGGGTACACGTGATGCTGCGCATTTATTTAAGCCGGACGGCGAACCCAAACAGTAGCTGCATTCATTCCCCTCCCGCCGCCTCTTCTCTGGTCGCCATCACCCGGTAGCCATGGCCCAGCCGAAGGTAACAACATACGCCATACTCCCGCCGGAGCGGCTCTTTAATCTGGAAATTTTAGTGGTCATGCATGCATCTTTTTGTGCTAGCACTCCTATATAAGGGTTGACCGGTCGCTTCCCGCGGACGTCCGTGGGCGGTGGAAGAGGAAGGAGAAGGGAAGCGGGCTGTGGAGTAACGTTTTTTACCACAATTTCTTAGGAAACTGAGTGCAATAATTGAGTAGTTTTGCAAACTACCAGTACTACACATGAAACGGTTCAAAACCTATACTCCCTTGCCAGCGCGCACTTCCTGCGTGAAACGGTCAGCGTCACCCTGGAGCGTCAGTGCCGCATTAATGCCCGGCCAGAGCGGAGGCGACCTCTCACTGGCGCCGGCTTTGAAGCGGCGCAACGGCCGAGAGAGCGCCGCTTCCCGATGCACCCACTGCTCCGCGTCGAGGCTGGCCATAGGCCTTGTTTGGATCCATGGGTTAGAGTTAGTTTGAGCTAGTTGGGGCTCAAATAGCCCTAAAGTATCCAAGCATGAGGGTTTAAATTGGAGCAAGTTGCACCGAACCCACCAAAAAAAACTATCCCACCCAAGAGGTGCTAACTAGAGATAGTTCTCATTGGGACCACTGAAAAAGCACTTCTCTCTCTCCATCAAGTGCATTTATTGTCAATCTAACCCTGTCACCCAAACACCTCTTTGGCTACAGTTAGTTCAGGGTTAGTCATGAGTTAGTCTAACCTCTAGCTAAGTTAGAGTATCCAAACAGGAGCAGTATAGGACATGCAAGTTACTCAAAGCATACCGTCAAATTCGTACGTGAAAGGATTTTTTTCTTTTTGAAAACAGAACGTGAAAGGAATTTTTTTAGAATGCTCTTGGCATGTCGCTAACATGTGATGAGTTAATCGACCTCAATAGACGGCAAAAACGCCAGCCCGCCGCACTTTGAGAGAGACGAGGAGGGAGAAGCGATACAGGCTGCTGGATTACTAGAGATAGGTGTCGCACGGAAGCCAAGAAATATGGTGATAGCGTGGGTTAGCCATGTACTTGTATGATATAACTACACTGGGCTACCGTGTTTCGCACTCTTCCAGTCCACTGTGGAGATGATTGGTTGATTTTATATCACTGAATAATATAAAATATTATGAGTGCAGACGCTCCACCCCGAGGTTCCTTGCTCCTTCTCGGTCGTCAGGAATCTATGTTCTTCCACTCTATTTTTTACGTGAGCTTTGTTCATCCTTTTGCCAACACGCGACACATCTAGCATCAAGGTGCACGTGTCATGCAAGGATCATTCCATCTATATGAAGAACACGTGGGACTGGAACTACGAGACAGACATGTACCCAAGAGTGGACGTGCGAACCTGTGTAACGTAGCGCAGTAAGTGAAGTAGAAAGGCACAAATAGTATGAACATGCGTGGCATATAGGCATTTGTCTCTTACTACCACTACATGTTGTACGTGCAATGCCCGGTGATGTTATGGAGTACGTGACTAAGTACTCTACTACTACTATATTAATTGGAGGCACATATTAGGTTTTATATTTGTTTACGTGTATGCCCCGAGACCTTCCAACTAGACCTGTCTTTCTCTCCGGGTCGCACTTTGTATCGTTCATACCACTAGTACAGTAGTACTACTACATGTGGTCTCCGACCCAGAAGTGGAGACGCTCTACCACACTGTTCATGTCCCACTCCTTTCGCTGACGTGTGCGACATCCAGCACGTACCGTGTGTTTGGCACTCCTTCGTCGTAAGAGTTGAAACACTAGCATTCATTAGAAATAAAAAATAAATATAAATCACCAGTGATACTATACCACGCGGTTTCCTTGCTCCTCGATATTGGAAAGAATACTTCCGCTCGCCGACATGTGGGACGTCGACCATCCTGGTCCACTTGCCATGCCCGCAGAACTCCAAGGGAGAGTCACCCCGGTCGTCGCGCCGCAGTAATTACTAATGAGCCGTCAAATCACAGGCCCAACATTATCCACTTTGAAGTTGCTCGGACGAAGGAACCATCATGACTTCGTTGAATTCCGCTTCTTGAAGAAAACTACTGTACCAGCAGTACTGCTAGCTACAGTAGTTACTCCAGCAAAGGCCTCCTTTGGTTCATAGGATAGGAATTTTATAGGAATATGAAAATCATAGGAAGTGAGATGACATGCATCTCAATTCCTATAGAGAAAGAGATGCCATTTGATGCATAGGATAGGAATTTTTCCATTGAGTCTAGGCTAATGTACTGGTAATTTGCTCTAAAAACTACAGTAGTAACTAGTAGTATTGTTACATGTTCGTAATTAATTAAACAAACGTATGGGCGACACAGACACACACACTAACTACTAGTACTACTACTTCTCACATGCTGGCTAGACGCCGTCGTTCTCCTTCCCGGCTTTGTCGGCGACACCCCACTGTGCTTGGATCTCCACTGACCTCTCCGTAGCAGTGCGTGCGTCCTCTTCTTTCTTGCGGCGGCGGGCCTCTCTTTTCTTGAGTGCTTTCTGACTTTTCCGCTCCCTCTGTGCGGCTTTGGCCGCCTCTTGCTCTACCGCCCATTCGGCCTTGGCAGCTTCAAATTCCGCCCACATAGGTGTGAGGTCGCGAGCGGCGATGAACTCGGCACGGCGGGATGCCACTGCTTGCCTACCATTCTGTGTGCGGTCGTGAGCGGCGAGGAACTCAGAGTGGCGGGATGCCATCGCCTTCTTACTAGTTAGTGTGCGGTGCGGTGGCATGAACGACGCTTGGTGATCGCTCTGGGGTGGAGTGGCCGGACAACCGTAAAGTGCATTGGTTTGTCAAGAGCTCAAGGACAGAAGACGAAGGAAATTTGGATTCCCCTTCAATCCTGGTCATTTATTATCGAGTAAAATGCATTGGCGGTCATTGAACTTCTCTTGATAGCTCACTTTGATCATTGTATGCGAGATATGGTGATTATACGGTCACTGGCTCAGCGTATAGCTCCGTATTTGTCTGGTTGACCAGTCAAACAGTCCGCATGCGCCTCATCAGCTCGTGTTCTTTATCTATCTATCTATCCGGGCCTACCTGTCAGTGGAGAAAGAAATAAAAACCAAAATTATGCGTATGTGACATTACTGTTTAGACGTTTGCTGGAGGCCTCCGCGAACACCGAGCATGTATTCATGTAACACCCATAATGCGGCTATATCTCCCACGTGTCGGGGCACGACTTAGAGGCATAGCCGCATGGTAGTTTTGTCGCAAGAGGGGTAATCTTCACACAATCCCATGTACTGAATAAGAAAGGGATAAAGAGTTGGCTTACAATCGCCACTTCACACAAATACAAGTTAAACATACATCATCCAGAATACAATCAAGGTCCGACTACGGAACCAAAATAAAAGAAGAAAACCCCAAATGCTAGATCCCCGATCGTCCCAACTGGGCTCCACTACTGATCATTGGGAAAAGAAACATAATAGCGACCCAAGTCTTCATCGAACTCCCACTTGAGTTCGGTAGCATCGCTTGCACCGGTATCGTCGGCACCTACAACAGTTTGGAAGTATCCGTGAGTCACGAGGACTCAGCAATCTCACACCCGCGAGATCAAGACTATTTAAGCTTATAGGTAGGAAAGGGGTAGTGTAGTGGAGCTGCAGCAAGCACTAAGCATATATGGTGGCTAACATACATAAATGAGAGCGAGAAGAGAAGCAACGCAACGGTCGAGAAGCTAGAAAAGATCAAGAAGTGATCCTGAAACTACTTACATTCAAGCATAACACAAGACCGTGTTCACTTCCCGGACTCCGCCGAAAAGAGACCATCATGGCTACACACGCGGTTGATTCATTTTAATTAAGTTAAGTGTCAAGTTCTCTACAACCAGACATTAACAAATTCCCATCTGCCACATAACCGCGGGCATGGCTTTCGAAAGTTTATACCCTGCAGGGGTGTCCCAACTTAGCCCATCACAAGCTCTCACGATCAACGAAGGATATTCCTTCTCCGGGGAAGACCCGATCAGACTCGGAATCCCGGTTACAAGACATTTCAACAATGGTAAAACAAGTCCAGCAAGACCACCCGAATGTGCCGACAAATCCCGATAGGAGCTGCACATATCCCGTTCTCAGGGCACACTGGATGAGCAATCCGTACAACTAAAACCAAACCTCAAGTTTCCCCGAGGTGGCGCTACAAAGGGCTCTAGTTTGGACCAACACTCAGAGGAGCACTGGCCTGGGGGTTAAAATAAAGATGACCCTTGAGTCTGCAGAACCCAAGGGAAAAAGGCTTAGGTGGCAAATGTTAAAACCAAGGTTGGGCCTTGCTGGAGGAGTTTTATTCAAAGCGAACTGTCAAGGGGGTCCCATAACCCCAACCGCGTAAGGAACGCAAAAATCAAGGAACATAACACCGGTATGACGGAAACTAGGGCGGCAAGAGTGGAACAAAACACCAGGCATCAGGCCAAGCCTTCCACCCTTTACCATGTATATAGATGCATTAATTAAAATAAGAGATATTGTGATATCCCAACATAATCATGTTCCAACATGGAACAAACTTCAACTTCACCTGCAACTAACAACGCTATAAGAGGGGCTGAGCAAAGCGGTAACATAGCCAAACAATGGTTTGCTAGGAAGGTGGGTTAGAGGCTTGACATGGCCATATGGGAGGCATGATAAACAAGTGGTAGGTAGCGCGACATAGCGATAGAACAAACAACTAGCAAGCAAAGATAGAAGTGATATCAAGGATAATGGTCATCTTGCCTGATATCCCGCAAGTAAGAAGAACGAGTCCATGAAGAAGACAAACGGACATAGTCCAACGAATCCTCGCAACTCCGGAAAGAGAAGCAAACCGGAAAGAAGCAAACAACATGGTAAACAACCATCACATAAACATGGCACGATGCACAACCAATTATGATGCATGTCCGGTTTAATGAGGCATGGCATGGCAAAGTGCAGAAAACAATACTACAAGTTAAGTGGAGCTCAATATGCAACGAGTTGCATATTGACGAAACACCACATCAATTATTTAGTTATTTCTCGTTTATGTACCCAACAATATTAAATGTTATTAAACATGGCAAGGGGTGAAGCACAATAAAACTACCTATCTAGGCAAGTTTAAATGAGGCTGGAACAACAAACAACAATTCCGGTAAAACCCCGTAGGCATATTTTGAATTTGGTACTGTTCTGCCCTAAAACATATTTTAATGTTGTTAAACAGTAAAACAAAGTGCACCATGTTAAACTAGGCATTTTTCTACCCCATTTACATATAAAGTTTATTAAATTCGGAGCTACGGTTAATTAGTTATGAAATAAAGCATTTTAACATGGCATTTATGCAAAATTAAACAAACAGCAAGTTTAAGCATTTTAAACGTGGATGCAAGCAATATATTATGAAACTAGATGAAATTCTAAGCATTTTGCATATATAAAACATTTTAATCCGATGCATGGTTGTGGAGCTATTATATGCATGATGTTGAGGGTTTTTTTGTAAAACTGTAAATCTCTAGAAAAAAGGAAATTCACAGAACAGAAAAAATATGACACGGCCGAAACTAGATCTGGCCCGAAACAAAGCAGAGGGGCTAGAGGGCTGCTCACCCATGGGCTTCGGCCCAAGGCGGTGGAGAAGGCAGGGGCGTGGTCAACGCGCGGGGATCGAACTGGACATGGCGCTGGGGTCGTGCTCGTTCGTTCGACAGGGGAAACAGCAGGAGCAGCAGGTGAGACCGGCGACGCTGGAGGAAGGCGACGGCAGCAGGCATCGCAGGATGTCCGGGATGAGGCACCGGCGGTCTCGAGCGGCATGGGGAGACTTGAAGCGGCAGCGCCGTTTCCCTGAAGCTCCTGCAGGTTGCGGCGGTCAGCGAGGCAACAAAATCCAGTGGAGGAAGAGCGAAAGAAGCAGAAGGAGGGATGCAAGGGGCTGGCCTGTTGGTCTGGCAATCGCCGGCGCTGGAGGCGGGGGTGGTTTGGTGGCGCCGGCATGGATCCAGGTCGAGGGGGCTGCAGCGGCTTCCGGGTGAGGGAAAACAAGGGCGACGGTCATGGCAGCTCAGTTCCCTGTTGAGACAGAGAGAGAGCATTGTGAGAGAGAAGAGAGAAACGGGAGAGGAAACGAGGGGAAGGAAGAGAGGGACACAGAGGACGCAGGGGCATGGTGCAGTTCCTGGCGGACGACTTACCGACGACGTCGAACGGCGATGGCGAAGAAAAACCTTCGGGCTCCTCTCCTCCTGAATCGGGATGGGGCGTCACAACACTCCTCCACTTACAAGAGATCTCGTCCCGACATCTAGGATGGCACCAGAGAGAAAAGGGAGAGAAAGAGGTAAAATATAGCGACCAGACCTCAAACAGTCTGATCTCTGTGCATCAGTGTCATCCCTGGATCGGTAATGCTGACACGCACAGTACTTGAGGATTTATAACAGAGTAGCAATCACACACTTATTACATCAAATGTCTCAAAAGAGAACTTATTACAATTAATATGGCTTAAGGCCATCTAAAACGATAACACCGGAAGGCTTGGAAGATAAAGTGAGTCCATCAACTCCAACGGCATCACTGAGTGAAAGACAACGACCTATGGCTCCTTACTCGTCGTCTAAAAAGTCTGCAACATGAACGTTGCAGCCCGAAACGGGTCAGCACATGGAATATGCTGGCAATGTAACACAAGAAAGTATTGAACAGAATAGTTGCTATCACTACATGCATATATGGCTGGTGGTAAGCTCTACGGTTACAGTTTTGCATAAAGCCATTTTTTTCCTACAACAAAGGAATAAATTTTATTTAACTATCATGGTGGTTGTTAAACATTGAGAAGGTTCCTCCAACTCAATCCCAATTAATCATCATCATTAAACCCAATTAAATTATATTAATAGTGATGAGATCAACATGATAATCCAAGAACATGATACTCGAGATGTCCATAACCGGGGACACGGCTAACCATGATTAGTTTGTACACTCTGCAGAGGTTTGTGCACTTTTCCCCACAAGACTCGAATACGTCCATGGTCGGAGATTCGAGACACAGTCTTTCTGAAGCATTAACTCTCTACTCTGGGTAGACAGTACCACCTACAACCCACTACATCTGCTAGTCTACCTCTTCAAGAGCTTCACGCAACTTACTCAACTATGCCAGAGCCCATAATGACTTGTGGCTGCTCACAGAAGTTTCTACGATGAATAATCTTATGATCCCTTTGAGCCTGGGTGGCGGACCGTAGGATGATCACACGGGTCCTCCGGGATATCCTAGGACAACACTGGATTCTCCAGGTGCCCACAAGCAATCCACCCAGATGTGTATTTAAGTTGCCACCTTAAGTTGAACCATTAATTAAGAAACTCACATCTGTCATGGATACACTCAAACCCAATCCACGTCTACTAGCATAGCATAGCAATATAAGCAACGTAGAAGTAACTCCCATAGGTTTGATAATAAACAGGTAAATAGGTACTACCTCATCTACTTCCCAAAACCCATAAGTTAATCAAATCCTAACCATGCAATTGTTTGAGGATTGATCTAATGCAATAAAACTGGGTAGTAAAGAGGTATGATCAAAGTGTTACTTGCCTTGCTGATGATCCGTGAAACCTAGAGACTCTAGTAGCACGCTTCGCACTCCGGGTACTCTATCGAAAACAAACAAGCATACAATAAGCACTGAACTAGAATCACGGGTAAAACTCAAATAAGAAATCTAATCAGAAAGTTCAACTTAAGAACTCCGGTTTGCAAAAAGAATCAAACCAAACGAAGCAACAAAACTCAAACTGCGAAAGAAACAAGATCCGTTTACTAATCTGGACTTAAGTCAAATTTTACAGTACCAAAATCTTGTTCAAGTTGGTTAAACAGAAAGAGGGCTTCGAAACGAAGATCTAGGCGCTTGAATCGCCTGATTCTGATAAACGAGCGAAAAGATAAACTAAAACGAAAATCGGGTCAGAAATCACGATCGAAAATAATCGCGGAAAAACCCTGGAAAAAGAAAAACTGACGAACAGGCTAACGAACGAACGTTCGCTGTCTGCGGCTAACGGGTGAAAACCGTTCGTTAAAACGAACGTACGAATGGGCGTTCGCTAAATAACTAAACCGATAAAAGAATAAAACCGATCTAAAAAATAACCGCGGGGTTCTAAAAAACCGAATGGTTTTCTGACGAAAACCGGCGGCTACCTCGGTTCGCGTGGTCGCGGCGACGGCGGTCAACTCCGACGGCAAGGCCGGTGGCGAGGGCGGCGGCGGCGTCCGGCGGTGGCGGCGCGGGGTCGCGGCAGCGGCGCGGTCGCGGGTTAGGGTTAGGGTTCGGTGGCGGCGGCGGGTGGGCTGGGGTGGGCTGCGGGATCAGCGGGGCGGCTTATAAAGCCTGGGCGGCGGAAGTCCTAGTCGGGTACGGCCCGACTAAGTCGGTTGACTTTTTTTAAAATAATTCCACGCAGAAAAACAAGGAAAAGAAATACGAAACGGACTCCAAAAATCCTGAAATAACTTTTCCCCGGCCTCTAAAAACATAGCGGACAAGGTGAACATTTATTTTGGCCTCTAATGCAATTTTGAAAAATGCATATTTTTCCTAATTCAAATAAAATAGCGATAAAACTCCAAATAAAATTCTTATTTGATTTTAACATTTAAATCTCCAATATTTCTTTATTTTGAGGAAGTAATTTTATCCCCTCTCTTTTCTTTTCAAAAAATAAATATTCGAAGAGAAAATAATTAAAATCAAATGATCCTCTTTTCAAAATTTGAGAAAACTCAAATATGAAAATTACGAAATCCCCAACTCTCTCCGTGGGTCCTTGAGTTGCATAGAATTTCTAGGATCAAGCCAAAATGCAATAAAATATGATATGCAATGATGATCTAATGTATAACATTCCAAATTGAAAATTTGGGATGTTACAAACCTACCCCCCTTAAGATGAATCTCGCCCTCGAGAGTCGGGTTGGCTAGAAAATAGGTGAGGGTGATCTTTCCGTAGGTCTTCCTCTCGTTCCCAGGTGGCTTCATCCTCGGTATGGTGGCTCCACTGAACTTTACAGAACTTGATAACCTTGCTGCTTGTGACTCGGCTGGCAAACTCGAGAATCTTCACTGGTTTCTCCTTGTAGGTCAAATCGCTATCCAACTGAATCGCTTCCAGTGGCACTGTATCTCTCAGAGGAATATCAGCCATCTCTGCGTGGCATTTCTTCAACTGAGAAATGTGGAACACATCGTGAACTCCTAACAATCCTTCGGGCAATTCCAACTTGTAAGCAACTTCTCCCATACGTTCCAAAACCTTGTATGGTCCCACAAAACGTGGTGCTAACTTTCCCTTAACTCCAAAACACTTCACTCCTCGAAGTGGTGATACACGAAGATACACTCTGCCTCCGACTTCGTAAACTGTCTCCTTGCGTTTAGAATCCGCATAGCTCTTCTGCCTGGACTGGGCTACCTTGAGTCTATCGCGTATCAGCTTAACCTTCTCTTCAGACTCTTTAATCAAATCTGGTCGAAACAACTGACGGTCTCCAACTTCATCCCACAACAACGGTGTACTGCACCTCCTTCCGTACAATGCTTCGAAAGGGGCCATCTTCAAACTGGCTTGATAGCTGTTGTTGTAAGAGAACTCTGCATATGGCAAATTGTCGTCCCAACTAGACCATAGTCTAGCGCACAAGCTCTCAACATGTCCTCTAGGATCTGATTGACTCTCTCAGCCTGTCCATCTGTGTGCGGATGAAAAGCTGTACTGAACTCTAGCCTGGTTCCCAAAGTCTCATGCAACTGATTCCAAAACTTTGAGGTAAACTGGGTTCCTCTATCTGATACAATGGTCCTCGGAACTCCATGCAGACATACGATCCTGGTCATATTATATTTGCCAACTTAGCAATGGTGTAAGTGGTCTTAACTGGGATGAAATGAGCTATCTTCGTCAAACGACCGACTACAACCCATATCGAGTCATAGCCTGAACGAGTCCTAGGCAATCCCATGATAAAATCCATGCCTAGTTTATCCCACTTCCATTCGGGTATCAGCAATGGTTGTAACAATCCAACTGGCTTCTGATGTTTTGCCTTCACTCTCTGATATACATTACAAACTGCTACATACTCTGCAATATCCTTCTTCATTCCGGTCCACCAGAAACTATCCTTCAAATCCAGATACATCTTGGTATTTCCTGGGTGAATCGAATACGGCGAATCATGGGCCTCTTACAGAATCAACTTCCTGGTCTCCGAATCATTAGGCACATAAACGCGGTCCTCAAACCATAAGGTATCGTGCTCATCCTCACGAAATCCTTTAGCCTTTCCTTTGCTCATCCTTTCCTTTATCTCGGCAATCTCCTTGTCCGTCTTCTGGGCTTCTCGGATCTTATCCATCAAAGTTGACTGAATCTCCAGTGCGGCTACAAAACCTCTCGGAACTATTTCCAAACATAGCTCACGAAGATCCTCTACTAACTCCTTGGGTAATCCTCCGGTCATGAGTGTATTGACATGACTCTTGCGGCTCAACGCATCGGCTACTACGTTAGCCTTTCCGGGATGATAATGCAACTTCATATCATAATCCTTAATGAGCTCCAACCATCTCCTTTGCCAGACATTCAACTCCTTCTGCATGAAGATATACTTCAAACTCTTGTGATCCGTGTACACCTCACAATGGTTTCCGATGAGAGAATGTCTCCATGTCTTCAACGCATGCACTACGGCTGCTAACTCCAAATCATGGGTAGCATAATTCAACTCATGGGGTTTAAGCTGTCGTGAGGCATATGAGACAACTCTTCCCTCCTACATAAGCACTGCTCCAAGTCCTCGACGTGAAGCGTCACAATACACCTGATAATCCTTGCTTTGATCTGGAAGAATCAACACTGGGGCGGTCACCAAACGTTTCTTCAACTCTTGAAAACTGGCCTCGCATTCCTCGGTCCATTTGAACTAGGTGTCCTTCTTAAACAACTCCGTCATGGGCTTTGCAATCTTCGAGAAATTTTCAATGAACCTCCTGTAGTATCCTGTGAGTCCAAGAAAACTCCGGATCTCTCCAACTGACGTGGGTGCTTCCCAATTTGTCATAGTGACAACCTTGATAGGGTCTACTGCTATTCCTTCTCCGGGTATAACATGTCTGAGGAATCCAACTTCCTTCGACCAAAACTCACACTTGCTGAACTTGGCATATAACTGATGTTCTCTGAGCTTCCCTAGTACCAAACGCAAATGCTCTTTATGCTCCTCTTCATTCTTCGAGTAGACCAGAGTATCATCAATGAACACCACGACGATCTTATCCAAAAACTCCATAAACACCTTGTTCATCATGTTCATGAAATAGGCAGGTGCGTTAGTCAGACCAAATGACATAACGGTATACTCATATAGCTCGTACCTTGTGGTAAAAGATGTCTTTGGTATATCCTGCTCTCGAATCTTCAGCTGGTGGTACCCTGATCGCAGATCGATCTTGGAAAACACCTTAGCTCCTTGCAGCTGGTCAAACAAATCATTGATCATCGGCAGTGGGTACTTGTTCTTGATCGTCACCTCATTCAATCCACGATAATCAACAACCATCCTCAACGGTCCATCCTTCTTCTCCACTAGAAGCACTGGTGATCCCCAAGGTGACGAGCTTGGGCGAATATAGCCTTTATCCAGTAACTCCTTAATCTGCTTCTTAATTTCCTCTACATCCTTAGCGGGCATCCTGTACGGTCTCTTAGATATTGGCCCTGTGCCTGGCAAAAGCTCGATCAAAAACTCAATGTCCCTATCCGGTGGCATGCCTGGCAACTCTTCTGGAAATACATCCGGGAAATCCTTCACCACTGGTACTTCCTCCTGTACAACTCCTGATAAGGAATTCACTTGAGTCCTATTCGGCACATGCCGGGATACATACTTAATCCTTCTTCCTTCTGGGGTGGTATGCAAAATCGACTTACTGGCACAGTCAATGTTCCCTCCATACTTCGATAACCAATCCATGCCTAATATCACATCCAGTCCTTGTGACTCCAATACTATTAGGTCTGAGGGAAACAGGTAATTACCAATCCTTAATGGTAACCGCTCACACCATAGGCTAGCCATATACTCTGCTCCTGGTGAGGTTACTAACATGGGTGACCTAAGGGCTTAGGTTGGCAGTATAAACGTATCCACAAATCCCCTTGATATGTATGAATGCGATGCACCAGTATCAAAAAGAACGATTGCAGTAAATGACTTAACCATAAACTTACCTATTACTGCATCGGGTTGCGCTTCAACCTCCTCCATGCTAACGTGGTTCACTTGTCCCCTGTTGAAAGGGTTGGGCTTCTTCCCAGAGCTTCCATTGACATTTTCATTCTTTGCTTCAGAACACTCCGTGGCATAATGTCCATTCTTCCCGCACTTGAAACAAGTAATGTGACTTAGATCCTTTTTGGCGGGTGTTGCTGGGTTGGAACGGTTCTGGCCGTTGCTTCCTCCATTACCATTCCCATTCCTGGGGCCACTATGGTTGTCCGAAATCCCTCCATTGTGAGTGTGACCTCCATGGTTATGTTGAAGGGGTCCTCCCGTGTTCGGGGTAAAACGGGGTCTCTGCTGAGCTCCAGAATTATACTTCCTTTGTCCATACTTCCTCTTGCGGTTGTCAATCTACTGCTGCTTCCCTTCAATCATGAGAGTTGTATCTACCAACTCCTGGTAGTTATTAAAGGTTGCCACCATCAACTGCATGCTCAGCTCATCATTCAGTCCTTCTAGAAACTTCTCCTATTTAGCTGCATGCGTAGCAACGTTATCTGGGGCATAACGTGCTAGCTTACTAAAGTCATCCACATACTGGCCAACGGTGCGTCCTCCTTGGCGTAAGTTGCGAAACTCGCGCTTCTTCATGGCCATAGCTCCTGCTGATACATGGGCAGTGCGAAAAGCCTGCTGAAACTGGTCCCATGTAACAGTGTCGATGGGGTAAGTGGCTGTGAAATTCTCCCACCATGATGTTGCGGGTCCATCAAGCTGATGTGCGGCAAAACGCACTCTCTCCGCATCTGTGCATCATGCAGTGGTCAAATCCCTTCCAATCTTGCGGAGCCAATCATCTGCAACTATCGGCTCGGTGCTACTGGAGAACACCGGTGGATTCAGCCTTAGAAAACGGGCTAAGTGATCAACAGGTGGTGGTGGTGGTGGGTTGTTGTTGTTGTTCCCCTGGTTCTGATTCTGGACTAGTATATGCATCAAAGCATTCTGTTGCTGGATCAACTGAGTGAGCTCCGGTGGGAAAGCAAATCCATTGTTGCGTCTCGGAGGCATCTGATGGGTTTAGAAAAGATGAGAAAACAGAATAGAATGAGGTCTAGGGGAAAACACTACCCATATGCACATGAGACAAACACAAACATATCACTTCAATCAATTCAAAACAAGGGCATACAATCGGTCTAACTATCATTACCAAAGTGCTCGGACTAAGCTATATACATGGGGGAAATACTACTGATATGGTGGTCGACTAGAAAAATTGATCGGTGGAAGACTCTATAATATCTGCTCCAGCTTCTTCAACAAAGTCATCATCGCTATCGTCGCGGTCCGAGTCAGTGTCGTCGATGATGATGTAGTTCTCCGGGCAGGTGGAATCGTCGTCTTCTCCTCCTGGCGCGAGGTCTCCCATGAATACTCCCAGCTTCCTTGTCAGATCGTCATTCTTCTCCACGAGTATCGTCATTTCCTCCTCATATCCATCACATGTAGACTTGAGTTCTTCCTCCAACTCCGTGATCCTGGTCATTGCCTTCTTCAGATCTATCATGCATGCGCACATCTGGTTCTCCTGGCGACGAATGTGCTGGTTTAACTCCTGGAGGAAAGCTGCAATATATCTCTCCTTCCTGGTGCTGATCATCTACCATTGCTCATCTCGGCGTCCACAAATCTGGTAGATAGTATCCTTGAGATCCTTGTGGTAAACTTCTCCAATGCGTCCCATGGTGACGTGGGTTGCCATGCTCTTTCCTAGACTCTAGGTGGGTGCATCAAAGGAAAACTCTATGGGCTCAGTAACTGGCGTGAACGTCCTTCCTGGAAATTGAACTTGAATCATCCAGCGCTCCTCTTTTGGTAAAGTGGCGTTGTAGGTCCCGGTGAAGCTTGGTATTCCGATGTTCAGGTACCTAGTGACTTCCTTCAAGTGTCGTCCAAAGGGTGTGTCTTCATCCGGTTGAGTGAACTTGTTCCTTGCATCCGCCATACTAAAGAGTAGAAAAGGGAGAGGAGTCAGAAATGAGAAGAGAGTAGTGATCTAGGGTTTTAGCTTAGTGGTCGTGTCCTACAGTCAGCGTGTGCTCTGATACCATCTTGTAGCGACCAGACCTCAAACAAACTGATCTATGTGCATTACTGTCATCCCTGGATCGGTAATGCTGACACGCACAGTACTTGAGGATTTATAACAGAGTAGCAATCACACACTTATTACATCGAATGTCTCAAAAGAGAACTTATTACAATAAATATGGCTTAAGGCCATCTAAAACGATAACGGCGGAAGGCTTGGAAGATAAAGTGAGTCCATCAACTCCAACGGCATCACTGAGTGAAAGACAATGACCTATGGCTCCTTACTCGTCGTCTGAAAAGTCTGCAACATGAACGTTGCAGCCCGAAACGGGTCAGCACATGGAATATGCTGGCAATGTAACACAAGAGAGTATTGAACAGAATAGTTGCTATCACTACATGCATATATGGCTGGTGGTAAGCTCTACATTTACAATTTTGCATAAACCAAATTTTTCCCTACAACAAAGGAATAAATTTTATTTAACTATCATGGTGGTTGTTAAACATTGAGAAGGTTCCTCCAACTCAATCCCAATTAAGCATCATCATTAAACCCAATCAAATTATATTAAGAGTGATGAGATCAACATGATAATCCAAGAACATGATACTCAAGATGTCCATAACCGGGGACACGGCTAACCATGTTTGTACACTCTGCAGAGGTTTGCGCACTTTTCCCCACAAGACTCGAATACATCCATGGTCGGAGATTCGAGACACAGTCTTTCTGAAGCATTAACTCTCTACTCTGGGTAGACAGTACCACCTACAACCCACTACATCTGCTAGTCTACCTCTTCAAGAGCTTCACGCAACTTACTCAACTATGCCAGAGCCCATAATGACTTGTGGCTGCTCACAGAAGTTTCTAGCATGAATAATCTTATGATCCCTTTGAGCCTGGGTGGCACCGTAGGATGATCACACGGGTCCTCCGGGATATCCTAGGACAACACTGGATTCTCCAGGTGCCCACATGCAATCCACCCAGATGTGTATTTAAGTTGCCACCTTAAATTGAACCATTAAATAACAAACTCACATCTGTCATGGATACACTCAAACCCAATCCACGTCTACTAGCATAGCATAGCAATATAAGCAACGTAGAAGTAACTCCCATAGGTTTGATAATAAACAGGTAAATAGGTACTACCTCATCTACTTCCCAAAACCCACAAGTTAATCAAATCCTAATCATGCAATTGTTTGAGGATTGATCTAATGCAATAAAACTGGGTAGTAAAGAGGTACGATCAAAGTGTTACTTGCCTTGCTGATGATCCGTGAAACCTAGAGACTCACAGTAGCACGCTTCGCACTCCGGGTACTCTACCGCAAACAAACAAGCATACAATAAGCACTCAACTAGAAGCAGGGGTAAAACTCAAATAAGAAATCTAACCAGAAAGTTCAACTTAAGAACTCCGGTTTGCAAAAAGAATCAAACCAAATGAAACATAGTTTGAAAAAGACGACTAAACAAGTTTGCTTAAAACTTATTTATTCTTAAATTTCCACCCTCAACGGATGGCTCGAGATGATCAATCTTGAAGTGAGAAAATAAGGATTGACTCTTCCTCAATAAATAAACTATCAACCTCCAAAAAAGTTTAATTAATTTAATTACTAGAATTATACGAAGCAACAAAACTCAAACTGCGAAAGAAACAAAACCCGCGGTTACCAAAATCTTGTTCAAGTTGGTTAAACAGAAAGAGGGCTTCGAAACGAAGATCTAGGTGCTTGAATCGCCTGATTCCGATAAACAAGCGAAAAGATAAACTAAAACGAAAATCTGGTCAGAAATCGCGATCGAAAATAATCACGGAAAAACCTTGGAAAAAGAAAAAACTGACGAACAGGCTAACGAACGAACGTTCGCTCTCTGCGGCTAACGGGTGAAAACCGTTCGTTAAAACGACCGTACGAACGGGCGTTCGCTAAATAACTAAACTGATAAAAAAATAAAACTGATCTAAAAAAATAACCGCGGGTTTCTAAAAAAAACCGAACGGTTTTCTGGCGAAAATTGGCGGCTACCTCGGTTCCTATGGCGGCGGCGGCGGATGTCAACTCCGGCGGCGACGGCGGCGGCGGCGCGGGGTCGCGACGCGGCGGCGGCAGCGGCGGCGCGGTCCCGGGTTAGGGTTATGGTTCAGTGGCGGCGGCGGGTGGGCTGGGGTGGGCTGCGGGATCGGCGGGCGGCTTATAAAGCCTGGGGCGACGGAAGTCCTAGTCAGGTACGGGCCGACTAAGTCGGTTGACTTTTTTTTAAAATAATTCTGCGCATAAAAATAAGGAAAATAAATACTAAACGGACTCCAAAAATCCTGAAATAAATTTTCCCGTCCTCTAAAAATATAGCGGACAAGGTGAACATTTATTTGGGCCTCTATTTCAATTTTGAAAAATGCATATTTTTCCTAATTCAAATAAAATAGCGATAAAACTTCGAATAAAATCCTTATTTGATTTTAACATTTAAATCTCCAATATTTCTTTATTTTGAGGAAGTCATTTTATCCCCTCTCTTTTATTTTCATAAAAGAAATATTCGAAGAGAAAATAATTAAAATCAAACGATCCTCTTTTCAAAATTTGAGAAAACTCAAATATGAAAATTACGAAATCCCCAACTCTCTCTGTGGGTCCTTGAGTTGCGTAGAATTTCTAGGATCAAGCCAAAATGCAATAAAATATGATATGCAATGATGATCAAATGTATAACATTCCAAATTGAAAATTTGGGATGTTACAAAAACTAAGTTGCTTCTTGACAAAAGAGTGAAACCAAAGAACCTTGGTGATTGAGCAACTTGAAAGAAAGAAGACAATTGAGATGAACGAAATTGCAAACACTCCGTTAGCAAAGAGGAATAAGGAACATTACGAGAACCTTGTAGGTTGAAAGACATGAAACAAGAGCTCAACGAACCAAAAGAATGTGGAGCCACACCGGTATCATGAGATAGCCAACAACACGGATGCCAGAACTTGGACAACACTCCGGTTGAGAAGAGAGGCAAGACTTGATTAGATGAAAAGAACTTGAAAAGAAAACACAACACACCGGTTAAATGGATAGGCAAGGAAAGAACACGATCTTCACAATTCGAGATGATGGGTGAAAAGAGCAATATCACAATGCCTCCGGAAGAAATAATAGAAGATAGATCATTGGAATAAAATAATGGAGAAGAAAATGCCAACTTCTGCCACAAATGAGCTTGGAAAGCACCATTCCAAGAAGGTTATAACGTAGTTGTTGGAAAATCAACAACGGAAAGAACAAGCTTGTTGTGGGCTTATGGAACACTTCTCAAAATTATGAGGTGAGATTCTGCCACTAACGGAAACAATAGGTTGGATTGATATCAACAAGGAGACGAGAAACTTATTTCACCGGGAGGATAAATGAAGAACTTGGGTCATTTATAAGAACCATAAATAGCAACAATCCCTAGGGAAAGCATTAGGTGAAACATGACACAAGATAACTCCAACGAAGAGATTGGTGGATTTAAAATATCTCATTCTTGACAACATGTGAATCAAGAAACACTAACTCAAATTGTCAAGAATGAAATAACACCACCTCAAATGATAAGGTAGAATGAATTGCACTTCGGAATGCAAGATGAAGAATGCTTGAACTCCTCAAAACAAAACATGTGTTGAGCACCCTGTTTAATTTTGAGTATAGCTTGGCGGATCTTAACTTCAAAAGAAAACTTGAAGAACAAATCGAGAATGAAAGGAATCCTTGACGAATCACCATGTAGAGCCTCCATGAAGAACTCCGGTAATAAAAGGATGATACAAAGAAAGAGAATTTGAACACACAAAGTGAAGCCTTGCGATGATTTAGATGGAGCTTCGTGACGAGATAATGCGGAAAACTTGGAACTCCGGAGACGAAAAGATGAAGCATCTCGAACCGAGAAATGTGACATGATGAACAACTCTGGAAAGAAGAAACTAGATCACTTGGATGAAACAATAATAAGAATTACATTATGCGTATCCTTCACCAATTTAAATTGATGACAAGCAACGGATTTGGCATACTACTTATTCTCATAGGAAGGATTAAGAGATATATAGCACAAACTTGAGAAGGTCTTCAACGAACCACCGGTAGGATTGAAACAACGAATAAATTAATATGAGAACATAGGAAGACGAATCTTGAACGAACCACCGTAAGAATTGAAAAATGGAAGTAGCAAAGGCACAATTCACCGGGAAGAATTAGAAACGAATGCAAATACTTGAGGGAATTTGATACAAGAGAGCGAAGAGATCACGAGCTGATTAGAGAATACTTGAATGATGCACCGGTAATATTTGGAGAATGAGATCTGAAAGCTGAGAATGAATAATTCTGAGATGATGGCTCCGGAGAATCAAACTAAAAAGACTCCTGAAATGCTCCGGATGGGTGAAAAGAATTTTCACAATCGAAAACAATTATGACAGGATGGCATCAAGCTTGAACTTCGCATCTTTGAGAGAACGGATAAGATTTGGAGGAGAAACTCTTCTTCGGTCTTCAAATGTTGAGAAAGAAGCTGAGAAACACCACCATGAATTGTTGAGATACTCCGGAATGAAGAATAGAAAGGTTGAACCAACGATGAAAAGAATTTGAAAGATCTTGGAGAAAGACGTTTGACTAATGATAACTCATTCTTACGTCAAACTTTGAAAAGAATTTGGGAGTAGCTCCCGAAAGAATTAGAAGAGTCAGGTAAGATCCTGGGAAAAGACCTGTGGGTTAGGGGCCACTCAAAAGATACACCATTGAACGATTTAAACGATAGATTGCGCCGGTTGAATTAAATGGCTTGAATGAGGTAAGACCTCGAAATAGCTTGAAAGGATTAAGAATAGAAACTTGAATCTTCTAGATAATCTTAAGCACTCCGGAATAAATGAATAACAAGAAGTGAAAGATTACGAGGTGCACCGGTATGGGAAAACATTTGAAACGAGGAAAATGATATGTACAACAAAGCTTGAATTGAATCCACCGGAGAAGAAAAAGAACGAAGAATGATGAATTTGAAACTGTTGAGCATCTTCACGAGGAAACACCGGATAAGAACATTGAAGGGAAAAAATGTTGAGACTTCCCATCAATAAAAATGATACTTGGTTAAGAAATCCGAGTCCTTGAAGAAAAGGGTGGGAGGGCGGGAAAACAAAGGCAACTTGGTTCGGATGAAACAAACACCATTGAGGAAAAGCTTAGAACTGATCTTGTGAATGTTGGAATGATCGGATGCACTTGAAGAGAAGCACGCCGGTTGGAAAAGAGTTGACATGACAACCTCAGTGATCAAGAAGGATTAGTACTCCCATAGAAATATGAGAACACCGTTTAGGAAAAGGTATGAAATCAACACTTGACAATGAAGCAACTCGAATACCACAAACCAAAACAAAACAAAGGATTTGGCTCGCAGAATAAGCCAGAAACAAACATATGATAGATCCCATATCGTATCATGTGTCTGTTGGAAAGATATCCTACGTGATACTTGAATTCCCACCTATAAACTCCCGAAACTTTCTGGTTATGCAATCTGGTGTTGGGGATACAGGGGAAGCAATATATCTCACCCAAACTAACAATCCCTACATCCAGCTCTAAAAACTACAGTAGTAACTAGTAGTACTGTTACATGCTCGTAATTAATTAAACAAATGTACGGGCGACACAGACACACACACTAACTACTAGTACTACTACTTATCACATGCTGGCCAGACGCCGTCATTCTCCTTCCCGGCTTTGTCGGCGACACCCCACCTTGCTTGGATCTCCGCCGACCTCTCCGCAGCAGCGCGTGCGTCCTCTTCTTTCTTGCAGCGGCGGGCCTCTCTTTTCTTGAGTGCTTTCTGACTTTTCTGCTCCCTCTGTGCGGCTTTGGCCGCCTCTTGCTCTACCGCCCATTCGGCCTTGGCAGCTTCAAATTCCGCCCACATAGGTGTGAGGTCGCGAGCGGCGATGAACTCGGCACGGCGGGATGCCACCGCTTGCCTACAATTCTGTGTGCGGTCGTGAGCGGCGAGGAAATCGGCGCGGCGGGATGCCATCGCTTCCTTACCGGTTAGTGTGCGGCGCGGTGGCATCAACGACGCTTGGTGATAGCTCTGGGGTGGAGTGGCCGGACAATCGTAAAGTGCATTGGTTTGTCAACAGCTCAAGGACGGAAGACGAAGGAAATTTGGATTCCCCTTCAATCCTGGTCATTTATTAACGAGTAAAATGCATTGGCGGTCATCGAACTTGTCTTGATAGCTCACTTTGATCATTGTATACGAGATATGGCGATTATACGGTCACTGGCTCAGCGTATAGCTCCGTATTTTTCTGGTTGACCAGTCAAACAGTCCGCATGCGCCTCATCAGCTCGTGTTCTTTATCTATCTATCTATGCGGGCCTACCTGTCAGTGGAGAAAGAAATAAAAACCAAAATTATGCGTATGTGACATTACTGTTTAGACGTTTGCTGGAGGCCTCCGCGAACACCGAGCATGTATTCATATAACACCCACAATGCGGCTATATCTCCCACGTGTCGGGGCACGACTTAGAGGCATAGCCGCATGGTAGTTTTGTCGCAAGAGGGGTAATCTTCACACAATCCCATGTACTGAATAAGAAAGGGATAAAGAGTTGGCTTACAATCGCCACTTCACACAAATACAAGTTAAACATACATCATCCAGAATACAATCAAGGTCCGACTACGGAACCAAAATAAAAGAAGAAAACCCCAAATGCTAGATCCCCGATCGTGCCAACTGGGCTCCACTACTGATCATCGGGAAAAAGAAACATAATAGCGACCCAAGTCTTCATCGAACTCCCACTTGAGTTCGGTAGCATCGCATGCACCGGTATCATCGGCACCTGCAACTGTTTGGAAGTATCCGTGAGTCACGAGGACTTAGCAATCTCACACCCGTGAGATCAAGACTATTTAAGCTTATGGGTAGGAAAGGGGTAGTGAGGTGGAGCTGCAGCAAGCACTAAGCATATATGGTGGCTAACATACGCAAATGAGAGCGAGAAGAGAAGCAACACAACGGTCGAGAAGCTAGAAAAGATCAAGAAGTGATCCTGAAACTACTTACGTTCAAGCATAACACAAGACCGTGTTCACTTCCCGGACTCCGCTGAAAAGAGACCATCACGGCTACACACGCGGTTGATTCATTTTAATTAAGTTAAGTGTCAAGTTCTCTACAACCGGACATTAACAAATTTCCATCTGCCACATAACCGCGGGCACGGCTTTTGGAAGTTTATACCCTGCAGGGGTGTCCCAACTTAGCCCATCACAAGCTCTCACGATCAACGAAGGATATTCCTTCTCCCGGGAAGACCCGATCAGACTCGGAATCCTGGTTACAAGACATTTCAACAATGGTAAAACAAGTCCAGCAAGACCACCTGAATCTGCCGACAAATCCCGATAGGAGCTGCACATATCTCGTTCTCAGGGCACACCAGATGAGCAATCCATACAACTAAAACCAGACCTCAAGTTTCCCCGAGGTGGCGCTGCAAAGGGCTCTAGTTTGGACCAACACTCAGAGGAGCACTGGCCCGGGGGGGTTAAAATAAAGATGACCCTTGAGTCTGCAGAACCCAAGGGAAAAAGGCTTAGGTGGCAAATGTTAAAACCAAGGTTGGGCCTTGCTGGAGGAGTTTTATTCAAAGCGAACTGCCAAGGGGGTCCCATAACCCCAACCGCGTAAGGAACGCAAAAATCAAGGAACATAACACCAGTATGACGGAAACTAGGGCGGCAAGAGTGGAACAAAACACCAGGCATAAGGCCAAGCCTTCCACCCTTTACCAAGTATATAGATGCATTAATTAAATAAGAGATATTGTGATATCCCAACATAATCATGTTCCAACATGGAACAAACTTCAACTTCACCTACAACTAGCAACGCTATAAGAGGGGCTGAGCAAAGCGGTAACATAGCCAAACAACGGTTTGCTAGGTAGGTGGGTTAGAGGCTTGACATGGCCATATGGGAGGCATGATAAACAAGTGGTAGGTAGCGCGACATAGCGATAGAACGAACAACTAGCAAGCAAAGATATAAGTGATATCGAGGGTAATGGTCATCTTGCCTGAGATCCCGCAAGTAAGAAGAACGAGTCCATGAAGAAGACAAATGGACGTAGTCCAACGAATCCTCGCAACTTCGAACGAAACCGAAGTTAACAAGAGAAGCAAACCGGAAAGAAGCAAACAACATGGTAAACAACCATCACATAAACATGGCACGATGCACAACCAAGTATGATGCATGTCCGGTTTAATGAGGCATGGCATGGCAAAGTGCAGCAAAAGTTAAGTGGAGCTCAATATGCAACTAGTTGCATATTGACGAAACAGCACATCAATTATTTTGTTATCTCTCGTGTATGTACCCAACAATATTAAATGTTATTAAACATGACAAGGTGTGAAGCACGATAAAACTACCTATCTAGGCAAGTTTAAATGAGGCCGGAACAACAAACAACAATTCCGGTAAAACCCCATATGCATATTTTGAATTTGGTACTGTTCTGCCCTAAAACATATTTTAATGTTGTCAAACAGTAAAACAAAGTGCACCATGTTAAACTAGGCATTTTTCTAACCCATTTACATATAAAGTTTATCAAATTCGGAGCTACGGTTAATTAGTTATGAAATAAAGCATTTTAACATGGCATTTATGCAAAATTAAACAAACAGCAAGTTTAAGCATTTTAAACATGGATGCAAGCAACATATTATGAAACTAGATGAAATTCTAAGCATTTTGCATATATAAAACATTTTAATCCGATGCACGGTTGTGGAGCTACTATATGCATGATGTTGAGGTTTTTTTTGTAAAACTGTAAATCTCTGGAAAAAAGGAAATTCACATAACAGAAAAAATATGACACGGCCGAAACTAGATCTGGCCCGAAACAAAGCAGAGGGGCTGGAGGGCTGCTCACCCATGGGCTTCGGCCCAAGGCGGTGGAGAAGGCAGGGGCGTGGTCAACGCACAGGGGATCGAACTGGATTTGGCGCTGGGGTCGTGCTCGTTCGTTCGACAGGGGAAATAGCGGCAACAGCAGGTGAGACCGGCGACGCTGGAGGAAGGTGACGGCAGCAGGCATCGCAGGAGGTCCGGGATGAGGCACCGGCGGTCTCGAGCGGCAATGGGAGACTTGACGCGGCAGAGCCGTTTCCCTGAAGCTCCTGCAGGTTGCGGCGGTCAGCGAGGCAACAAAATCCTGTGGAGGAAGAGCGAAAGAAGCAGAAGGAGGGACGCAAGGGGCTGGCCTGTTGGTCTGGCGATCGCCAGCGCTGGAGGCGGGGGTGGTTTGGTGGTGCCGGCGTGGATCCGGGTCGAGGGGGCTGCAGCGGCTTCCGGGCGAGGGAAAACAAGGGCGACGGTCATGGCAGCTCAGTTCCGTGTTGAGACAGAGAGAGAGAGAGCATAGTGAGAGAGAAGAGAGAAACGGGAGAGGAAACGTGGGGAAGGAAGAGAGGGACACAGAGGACGCAGGGGCATGGTGCAGTTCCTGGCGGACGACTCACCGACGGTGCCGAACGGCGATGGCGAAGAAAAAGGTTCGGGAGGAGCTCCTCTCCTCCTGAATCGGGACGGGGCGTCACAATTCACCTGGCTCAACACCAACGATCATACTCGTGACTCGGCGCCTTGCTCGTGTATATCATCCATCACAATGACAATCTATAAAACAGCCTAGCTAGAGAGGGTACTATGGTGCGGAGTATGTACTATCGTGAGCAACCGATCATAGTGCCACTGCACACGAGTGTGTGTCTGATCGATTCGTCCATTATTCGTAAGTTATGTATGGTTGTGTGGTGTCTAATGGTGGTCGTCGCATGCTAGCTGGCGACAAGAGCGGTTGCATGGACACCTGGTTGTCAATACGTGCCGCATACGCTTCAAAGGCTCGTCATCCATGAGTTCACATTTTACCACCATGCCAGCGTCTGACCGCCCTAGCCTACCGAAACCCCTTCCATCGCTAGCGCGTGCTTCCCGCCTGAAACGATCACCATCTCTCAGAAAGTCAATGCCGCATTCACCAGCCTTAACTGCAGGTGCAGTTGGTGTGTCACTGACATGCGGGCCTAATGCCCGTTGGGCCCACATGTGAAAGTGCAACTATCCCTGGGTGGTTTTGGTAATTCCTAACAACATATAGCTCATTGAGCTAATGCTATTTCAAGATAAATATTTCAGGAAAGCTCAATGATTGGCATGGCATGGATTAGAAAGTGGACCCCTCAAAATGCTAAGGACAAAGGATTGGCTCAAGCTCAAAGCTCAGGACTCTGCATTTTTCATTTTAAGTGATCCAAGATCACATTGAGTCCATAGGAAAAGCCAATACTATCAAGAGGGGGTGAGGTGTTGCTTAATGAGTTCTTGCTCAAAGTGCTTAGTGATATGCTTCAAAAACCCTCAACTACTTTCTCACATCCACATATGTCCCAAACCAAAAGTCAAAATCGGCCCCACCGAAACTGTCTATCCAGCGCTATCGAGTTCAATTGACATAGCCGCTGCCAGAAACCCTAGTATTTTCGGTCTCACCGATAGGGATCTCGGTCTCACCGAGATGGGATTGTAATCTCTCTGTTTCCCTTCGTAACATTTTGGTCAAACCGACATGAGCGATCGGTCCCACCGAGATTGCAATGCAATCTCTGTTTCCCTTTCGTAACGTTTCGGTCAAACCAAGATGAGCGAATCGGTCCCACCGAGTTTGCCTGACCAGCTCTCTGTTTGTCTATTACCAAAATCGGTCCCACCGAGTTTGTGTAATCGGTCTCACCGAGATTACGTTATGCCCTAACCCTAACGAAATCGGTCTCACCGAGTTGACGTGTCAGTCCCACCAAAAATCCTAACGGTCACATTATGAACTAAATCGGTCTGACCGAGTTCTCTGATTCGGTCCCACCGAGTTTGGTGATTTGTGTGTAACGGTTAGATTTTGTGTGGAGGCTATATATACCCCTCCACCCACTCTTCATTCATGGAGAGAGCCATCAGAACATGCCTACACTTCCAACATACATTTTCTGAGAGAGAACCACCTACACTTGTGTTGAGGTCAAGATATTCCATTCCAACCACATAAATCTTGATCTCTAGCCTTCCCCAAGTTGCTTTCCACTCAAATCATCTTTCCACCAAATCCAATCCTATGAGAGAGAGTCGAGTGTTTGGGAGACTATCATTTGAAGCACAAGAGCAAGGAGTTCATCATCATCAACACACCATTTGTTACTTCTTGGAGAGTGGTGTCTCCTAGATTGGCTAGGTGTCACTTGGGAGCCTCCGTCAAGATTGTGGAGTTGAACGAAGGAGTTTGTAAGGGCAAGGAGATCGCCTACTTCGTGAAGATCTACCCGAGTGAGCAAGTCCTTCATGGGCGACGGCCATGGTGGGATAGACAAGGTTGCTTCTTCGTGGACCCTTCATGGGTGGAGCCCTCCGTGGACCCGCGCAACCATTACCCTTCGTGGGTTGAAGTCTCCATCAACGTGGATGTACGATAGCACCACCTATCGGAACCACGGATAAAAAATCTCCGTGTCAACATTGTGTTTACTCCCTCAATCTCCTCCCTTTACCTTCATATGCGATTGTTTTACTTTCCACTGCTACGCTCTTAGAATTGCATGTGTAGGTTGATTTCTTGACTTGTGCTAAGTTGCTAAAGTCTGCCAAGAACTAAAATTGGGAAAAGGCTAGATTTTTAATTGGTCAAGTAGTCTAATCACCCCCCCTCTAGACATACTTTTGATCCTACAAGTGGTATCAGAGCCAGGTTTCCATTTGCTTTGATTTCCATAGCTTTTGGTGGTCATAGCCTTGGTTTCACAACCTAGGAGAGTATGGCGTCTAGCGAGGGAAATTATCACCGTAGAGGTTCTTACTTTGATGGTACAAATTTTGCTAGTTGGAAGCATAACATGAAAATGCATATTCTTGGACATAACCCGGCCGTTTGGGCTATTGGGTGTATTGGCTTGCAAGGTGACTTCTTTGATGGGAGAGAACCAAACCGTGAAGCTACCGTGGAGGAGTTGAAGATGCTGCAATACAATGCTCAAGCTTGTGATATTCTCTTCAACGGATTATGCCCCGAAGAATTCAACAAAATCAGCCGTCTTGAGAATGCTAAGGAAATTTGGGATACTTTGATTGATATGCACGAAGGTACCGACTCCGTCAAGGAATCCAAATTGGATGTGCTTCAAAGTCAACTTGACAAGTTCAAAATGAAGGATGGTGAAGGCGTCGCTGAAATGTACTCTAGGCTTGCTCTCATCACAAATGAGATTGCCGGCTTAGGAAGTGAAGAGATGACTGACAGATTCATCATCAAGAAGATCCTAAGAGCCTTGGATGGAAAATATGATACCGTGTGCACATTGATCCAAATGATGCCCAATTACAAAGATCTCAAGCCAACGGAAGTCATTGGAAGAATTGTTGCTCATGAGATGTCACTCAAGGATAAGGAAGAGCTCCATAACAAGTCAAGCGGTGCTTACAAAGCCTCATGTGAAGCTCCCACATCATCAAGTGAGAAACAAACCTTCAATGAATAATTGAGCCTAATGGTGAAGAACTTCAACAAGTTCTACAAAAGTAAAAGCAAGGAAAGAAGTTCCAAGTCAAGGTCCTACAATGACAAAAGATCTTTTAGTCGTGAGCGTAATTGCTACAATTGTGGAAGACCCGGACACTATTCCAATGAGTGTATGGCTCCCTACAAAAGAAAGGAAGATTCTCCCAAAAGAAGGAGTAGAAGAGAAGAATCACCATCAAGAGAAAGAAGGAGTAGAGATGATCGTTATGAGCGAAGACCCTCTCGGAGAAGCAAGGATTCGGAAAGGAAGGATAAGTCATCAAGGAGCTACACAAAAAGAAGACATCAAGCTCATGTTGGTGAATGGGTATCCAGCTCCGACTCCGACAATCACTCTGAAAGAAGTTATCACTCCGACTCCGAATATACTCAAGATGAAGGTGTTGCCGGACTAGCACTTGTGACAACCAACTCCTACGACATATTTGAATCACCAAATGAAGGAAGTGGAAGATGCTCCATGGCTAAAGGTCCAAAGGTAACACACCCCGAGTATGTTGATTTCAATAGTGATGAAGATGATTTGCTAGGAGATGATGATTTACTTGTTGACAACTCTAGTTATGAAAACTATGATGAATGTGCTATTAATCATGCTAATCAAGATAAAACGAATGATGATGATAAGGAGATTGAGCGTCTACTAAAGAACTAAACGCTCTTAAGTTAGCTCATGAAACTACCTTGGAAGATCATCGAGAACTTTTAAAGACTCATGAGAAGCTACGCTTTGAAAAGCTCAACCTTGAGCAAGAGCATGAGTTTTTAAAGGCGATCAATGATGATCTTCGCAAGAAAAGTTCTTCTTACATTGCCAAGCGTTTACTCTTGTCTACTTACATGCCACAAGTTAAATCTAACAACAAGAACAAGAAAGATTCTTCATCTAGTAGTAACAACAATCATGCTAAATCCAATGATGTTGCTTCTAGTAGTTCTCTTGATTCCACTAATGATTCTCTTAGCCAAGTTACACTTGAGCAAGAAAATAGCTTATTGAAGGGAATTATAGAGAAAGGTGTTTACAAGAGCCTTGCCGGAAGTAAGCAATTTGAGGAAATTGTACGCAAGCAAGGAAGGCACCGGAAGAATCAAGGTGTTGGTTTTGAACGAAAATTCAATGCCAATGGAGTTGAGTGGGAAGAAGATCAATACCCCAAGACGAAGTTTGTTCCTCAACAAGAGAAGTATGATCCTACTTCTTTCAAAGGAACACAAGCTCAAGATGATCTACCACCACAATAACACAATCAAAAAGGAAAGGACAAGCTTCAAGAGGAAATTGATGCATTTGAAGAAGCACCTAAGGCCTTAGTCAAGTGGGTTCCCAAAACTACATCAAGTTCTACTTCATCGAGTACGACTACAACTCCAAGGATTCCCATCAAGATGGTGTGGATCCCGAAGAAGAAGAACTAGAGTTCTTGAGGGTGACTCCGCCAACATACTTCAATCTTATCATTTTGGCAATGACAAGTGCAAACAACTTCCACATCTTGCACTAGTCCAAGGAGTCACAAACCCTCTTGTTGGTAAGACAAGGGACAAGGTAACCTAATGCTTTCATGGACAACATCTTGTGTACACATCACTCTATTTCTATGGATATCCTTGCTTGTTCCTTGTGGGACTAACCCGTGTAGGTATTGAAAGTGCAACTCATTCCAATGGATCGCTCCGAATGATCTACATCAACTTTGAGCATCCACATCTTCAACACCTACATGAAGTGATCATCGACAAAACCCAAGGTTAGTTCATCCCTCTTAGGGGGGATATCACATCTAGGGGGAGCTTTACTCTAAAATTGAGCTAAAGCAACTCTAATGGTGTGAACACAACAATGCTTTATGTAAAAGTGGTAACCCCACTTGTGCTTAAACGATGAGTATGACCTATGATCAAATGTTCTCATTTGACTCCTAAGTCAATATACTCATATATAGATGACCTAGTCATCGCCAATTGCTTGATAGATGCTAGAGTGTGTGTGCATGCTTTGTCACATATTTCATTTGCCATTTTAATTGTGTGAGCATGTTGAATGCATACTTTACTCATTCAAGGACATCCATTTGTTGCTTTGGTTGTTTGGCTTTTTCTCTTTTGCCAAATGGATGGACAAGAATGCCTAAGAACTCCCTCTAGCTATCTATGCTTTTCTCGTCTCAAACTCTATTCATGCTACATCACAAAGTTTGATCAAGTCAGATTTGAACCACTCTGTGTGAGGAGCACTTGGAGTCCCCGATTCGTCATAGACTTAAACTTCCAAAACCTCTTTGTGCATTTTGGTCTGACCAATTCATCCTTTTTGGTCCTACCGAGATCACTAAGTTGATCTAGGTTTTCAATCTCGGTGCAACCGATTAGAACCTTTCGGTCACACCGAGTTGCAGTAACTGCCTGCAGTTTTGCATCTTGGTGCCACCGAGCTGTTCCACTCGGTCACACCGACAGGGTCAGGTTATATATACTGACGGGTCAAATTTGGGAAAAATTTCCGAAACCCTTCACCCGCGCGTAACCTGCTCTGCCTCTTCGGGTCTCCGGGTCGTCTTCTCGCCGCCAGCGACCTCCCGCCGCTGGTCTCCGCCATCGTCAACGGCAATCTGCTCCGCCGTTGCCGCCGTAGCAAACACTCGCCGCTCTAGGGTAAGTGTTCGACCCCTTGTGCTGTCTTTTTCACTCTGATTCCTAACACAAGGACAATGCCATGTTTCTTGCCACGATTGAGATTGATCCATCCAGCAAAAACTTCCTTAGGCCTAGATTGATTCAAAAAATTTAGGGTTAGCTCTCCGCAGAACTCATCTCGGACCGACCGAACTGTAGAAATCGGTCTCACCGATTCGGCCTTGGCCATTGCACATGCGCTTTTCGGTCTGACCGAAACGTGCAAATCAGTGTGACAGAGTTCAGGATTCTATGAAACCCTAGCAATCTCGGTGCCACCGAACAGTGACTCGACCCTACCGAGTTCACTAGTTTTGGTTCCAAGTGTTGCTTCGGTATCACCGAGTTTGTCAATTCGGTAGCTCCGAGATCACTTTTGTAGAGAACTAAAACTAAGCTTTTTGACTCAATTATTTTGCAAAACCTCTGTACTTTGTGATGCTCATCTACTCTACCTCATCTACAACCTATTCACAGGGTCTACTGTCAGTGAGCTTGAAGAGATGTCTGATCAAAGTGATAGTCAGAACAAGTCTGAAGAGTAGGTTCAGTTGAGTGAGGGCACTAGTCCCTCAGGGAGCTATGATGAGGGCAGCAGGAGCACACCTAGTAACTTGCCCAAGGCAGCTACCAGGACAAGGAAGAAGAAAACCTCAGATTCTGAAGATGAAGATTATGTGGCTGTTCAGGATGAGGCCACTTCAAGAAAGAAGGTGCTGAAGAAGGAATATAGCACTGCTGATGCAACAAAGCCTGGAATGAAAACAAAGGCTCCAGCAAGAAGAGTTCCAATGTCAAAAGCCAGAGCCTCTACTGCTGAAGCTTCCAAGCCAAAGAAAGTTGCCACAGGTGAAACTATGAAGTTCACCATTGAATCAGAAGATGGTGAAGCAGCAGGTGATGGTAAGAAGAAGAAGAGGGCAAGAACCACTACTGCCAGAGTTCTTGGCAAGCCCTCAATGAAGAGAGACTCTGAAAGAGAAGAGGAAGAACAAGAGGATGCTACACCAGCACCCAAAGCTCAGAAGCACATGGGAGATGCAATCAGATCAGGGGCTGCTCCATCTAAGTCCAAAGCTGCTCCCAAGGCTGCTGCTCCAGCTCAGAAGCCTAAACCCAAGAGGAACACCAGCAGTATTCCTGCTGAGGAGAAGAACAAGGCCCCAGTGCCTGAAGCTGCTAAAGAAGAAGAAGATGATTCACTTGTTTTGAGAAAGCTGAAGCCCAAGATCCCTGACCACAATGATGCACATCCTGTTGCAGAGAACATGAAAATCAGGAAGGATTCAGGACTGAGATTATGGAGACAGTCTGATCCATATGCTGTCAGGAGGAGAACTACTGTTGACTACAGGTTTCACACTAAGGAACATCAAGACTTCTATGAGACAATTTTGCTTGACAAGAAGCCCATAGTGTGTGACATGAGATGGGTTGACTGGGAGTACATCAAGGAGAATGAAGATCACTATCCAGGTGTATATAACAGCTTCAAGGCATGTGGAGTTGATACATTTGTTGCCCAGAAGCTCACCAAGTGGAATGATGAGTTGATCATGCAGTTTTACTCCACTGCCCACTTCTACCCAGATGGGAAGATCATTTGGATGTCTGAAGGTACAAGGTACCAATCTTCTATTGAAGAATGGGCCCAGTTGATCAATGCCCCAGAAGAAAGTGAGGATGACTTGGATTGTAGCGACCAGACCTCAAACAGTCTGATCTCTGTGCATAAGTGTCATCCCTGGATCGGTAATGCTGACACACACACAGTACTTGAAGGATTTATAACAGAGTAGCAATCACACAGTTATTACATCAAATGTCTCAAAAGAGAACTTATTACAGTAAATATGGCATAAGGCCATCTAAAACGATAACGGCGGAAGGCTTGGAAGATAAAGTGAGTCCATCAACTCCAACGGCATCACTGAGTGAAAGGCCACGACCTAAGGCTCCTTAGTCGTCGTCTGAAAAGTCTGCAACATGATACGTTGCAGCCCGAAAATGGGTCAGCACATGGAATATGCTGGCAATGTAACACAAGAGGGTAATGAAGAGAATAATGCTATCACTACATGCATATATCGAATGTCTCAAAAGAGAACTTATTACAGTAAATATGGCTTAAGGCCATCTAAAACGATAACAGCGGAAGGCTTGGAAGATAAAGTGAGTCCATCAACTCCAACGGCATCACTGAGTGAAAGACCACGACCTAAGGCTCCTTACTCGTCGTCTGAAAAGTCTGCAACATGATACGTTGCAGCCCGAAAACGGGTCGGCACATGGAATATGCTGGCAATGTAACACAAGAGGGTAATGAACAGAATAATGCTATCACTACATGCATATATGGCTGGTGGAGGCTGTCGGGTTAATATGTTTTGCGAAAAGCCAATTTTTCCCTACTGCAAAGGAATATATTTTATTTAACTACAAAGTTTGTTGAAAACATTGAGAAGGTAAACCCCCTCTCAATCCCAATTAAAAGTAATCATTAACAACCCATCAAATTAAATTAAGTAGTGATGAGATCAACATGATAATCCAAGAACCAGATACTCAAGATGTCCATAACCGGGGACACGGCTAACCATGATTAGTTTGTACACTCTGCAGGGGTTTGCGCACTTTTCCCCACAAGACACGATCTCCTCCGTTGAATTTCTCGCACTACATGGTGTTTGAGAAACGGATGACCGAGACACAGTCTTTCAGAAGTGTTAGCACCTTACGATGGGTAGAACGTACCACCTACATCCCCTACATCTGCAAGTCTACCATTGTAAGAGTTCACATGACTTAATCAACTATGCTAGAGCCCATAATAGCTTGTGGCTGCACACGGAAGTTTCTAGTATGAACAATCTCATGATCCCTTTGAGCCTGGGTGGCAGCCCATAGGAGAATCACACGGTACCCCGGGATTTCCAAAAAATACAGGCAATCACTGGGTTCCCCAGGTGCCTCAATCCACCCAGATGTGTATTTAAGTTGCCACCTTAAGTTTAACCATTAATTAACAATCTCACATCTGTCATGAAAACACTCAAACCCAGTCCACGTCTACGAGCATAGCATAGCAATATAAGCATAACGTAGAAGTAACCCCCAGGGTTTGATAATAAACAGGTGAATAGGTACTACCTCAGCTACTTCCCAACCCACAATTTAATTCAGATCCTAACCATGCAATTGTTTGAGGATTAATCTAATGCAATAAAACAGGGTAGTAAAGAGGTATGATCAAAGTGTTACTTGCCTTGCTGATGATCCGCGAAACCTAGAGACTCGTAGTAGCACGCTTCGCACTCCGGGTACTCTATCGCAAACAAACAAGTATACAATAAGCAATCAAGCAAGGGCACGGGTAAAACTCAAATAAGAGATCTAACCAGAAAGTTCAACTAAAGAACCCTGGTTTGCAAAAAGAATCAAATCAAACGAAGCAACAAAACTCAAACGGCGAAAGAAACAAGCTTCGTTTACTAATCTGAACTAAAGTCAAGTTTTACAGTAGAAAAAACTTGTTTAAGTTGGCTAAACAGAAGTTTTGAGACGAAACTCTAGGCGCTTGAATCGCCTGATTCCGATAAACGAGCGAAAAGTTATACTAGAACGAAAATCGGATCAGAAATCGCGATCCAAAATAATCGCGGAAAATCCGAGAAAAAGAAAAACTGACGAATAGGCTAACGAACGAACATTCGCTGTCTGCGACTAAATGGTGAAAACGGATCGTTAAAACGAATGAACGGACGAACGTTCGCTAAATAACTAAACCAATAAAAATAAACCGAACCGATCTAAACAAAAACGAAACTAGGGTTTACGAAATAAAACCGATCGTTTTTTTTAAACCGGCGGCTACCTCGAACTCCGGCGGGCGGCGGCGCGGCGGCGGTGGTCGGCGGCGACGGCGGCGGGGCGGCGGCGGGGGGGGGGGTTAGGGTTTGGGTTAGGGTTTGGGTGGCGGCGGGTTGGTTGGGCTGCCGGGGGGGGTGCGGCGGCGGCTTATAAAGGGGTCGGCCCAAGGTCTCCTGGCCGGGTACGGCCCGAAGTCGGTTTGACTTTTTTTAAATAATTCTGATGTGCAGAAAAAGAAAGAAAAGAAATACTAAACGGACTCCAAAAATCCCGAAATAAATTTTCCCCGTCCTCTAAAAATAGGCCGGACAAGGTGAACATTTATTTGGGCCTAAAATGCAATTTTGAAAAACGCATATTTTTCCTAATTAAAATAAAATAGCGACAAAACTGCGAATAAAAATATTATTTGATTTTAATATTAAATCTCTGATATTTCTTTATTTTGAGGAAGTCATTTTATCCTCTCTCTTTTATTTTTAATAAAAGAAATATTTCAGAGAAAAATAATTAAAATCAAAGATCCTCTTGTCAAAATTCGAGAAAAACTCGAATATGAAAATAACGAAATCCCCAACTCTCTCCGTGGGTCCTTGAGTTACGTAGAATTTCTAGGATCAACCAAAATGCAATAAAATATGATATGCAATGATGATCTAATGTATAACATTCCAAATTGAAATTTTGGGATGTTACATACCTACCCCCCTTAAGATGAATCTCGCCCTCGAGATTCGGGTTGGCTAGAAAATAGGTGAGAGTGATCCTTCCGTAGGTCTTCCTCTCGTTCCCAGGTGGCTTCATCTTCTGTATGGTGACTCCACTGAACTTTGCAGAACTTGATTACTTTATTGCGTGTAACTCGGCTGGAAAACTTGAGTATCTTGACGGGTTTCTCCTCATATGTCAAGTCACTATCCAACCGTATCGCTTCCAGCGGCACTGTATCTCTCAGAGGAATATCAGCCATCTCTGCGTGGCACTTCTTCAACTGAGAAACATGGAACACATCGTGAACTCCGGACAATCCTTCGGGTAATTCCAACTTGTAGGCCACTTCTCCCATACGTTCCAAAACTCTGTATGGTCCCATAAAACGTGGCGCTAACTTTCCCTTAACTCCAAAGCGCTTCACTCCTCGAAGTGGGGATACACGAAGATACACTCTGTCTCCGACTTCTTAAACTGTCTCCTTGCGTTTAGAATCTGCATAACTCTTCTGCCTGGACTAGGCTACCTTGAGTCTATCGCGAATCGGCTTAACCTTCTCTTCAGACTCTTTAATCAAATCGGGTCGAAACAACTATCGGTCTCCAACTTCGTCCCACAACAACGGTGTTCCGCACCTCCTTCCGTACAGTGCTTAGAAAGGGGCCATCTTCAAACTGTCTTGATAGCTGTTGTTGTAAGAGAACTTTGCATACGGCAGGTTATCGTCCCAACTAGATCCATAGTCTAGCGCACAAGCTCTCAACATGTCCTCCAGAATCTGATTGACTCTTTCAGTCTGTCCATCCGTCTGCGGGTGAAAAGTTGTACTGAATTCTAGCCTGGTTCCCAAAGTTTCATGCAACTGATTCCAAAACTTTGAGGTAAACTGGGTTCCTCTATCTGATACAATGGTCCTCGGAACTCCATGCAGACATACGATCCTGGTCATGTATATCTTTGCCAACTTAGCACTGGTGTAAGTGGTCTTCACTGGGATGAAATGGGCTACCTTCGTCAAACGATCGACTACAACCCATATCGAGTCATAGCCTGAACGAGTCCTGGGTAATCCTGTGATAAAGTCCATGCCTAGTTTATCCCACTTCCATTCGGGTATCAGCAATGGTTGTAGCAATCCGGCTGGCTTATGATGATCTGCCTTCACTCTCTGACATACATCACAAACTGCTACATACTCTGCAATATCCTTTTTCATTCCGGTCCACCAAAAACTATCCTTCAAATCCAGATACATCTTGGTATTTCCTGGGTGAATCGAATATGGCGAATCATGGGCCTCTTGCAGAATCAACTTCCTGATCTCCTGATCATTTGGCACATATACACGGTCCTCAAACCATAAGGTATCGTGCTCATCCTCACGAAATCCTTTAGCCTTTCCTTTACTCATCCTTTCTTTTATCTCGGCAATCTCCTTGTCCGTCTTCTGAGCTTCTCTTATCTTATCCATCAAGGTGGACTGAATCTCCAAAGCTGCTACATAACCTCTTGGAACTATCTCCAAATATAGCTCGCAAAGGTCTTCTGCTAACTCCTTGGGTAACTCTCCGGTCATGAGTGTGTTGACATGACTTTTTCGGCTCAACGCATCGGCTACTACGTTAGCCTTTCCGGGATGATAATGCATTCTCATATCATAATCCTTTATTAGCTCTAACCATCTCCTCTGCCTGAGATTCAAATCCTTCTGCATGAAGATATACTTCAAACTCTTGTGATCCGTGTATACCTCATAATGGTTTCCGATGAGAAAATGTCTCCATGTCTTCAACGCATGCACTACGGCTGCTAACTCCAAATCATGTGTAGCATAATTTAACTCATGGGGTTTAAGTTGTCGTGAGGCATATGAAACAACTCTTCCCTCCTGCATAAGTACGGCTCCAAGTCCTCGACGAGAAGCATCGCAATACACTTCGTAATCCTTGCGTTGATCTGGCAGAATCAACACTGGTGATGTAGCGTCTCTTCAACTCCTGAAAACTGGCCTCACATTCCTCAGTCCAATTGAATTTGGTGTCCTTCTTCAACAACTCCGTCATGGGCTTTGCAATCTTTGAGAAATTCTCAATGAACCTCCGGTAATATCCTGCGAGTCTAAGAAAACTCCGAATTTCTCCAACAGACGTGGGTGACTCCCAATTTGTCACAGTGACAACTTTGGTGGGGTCTACTGCTATTCCTTCTCCGGATATAACATGTCCAAGGAATCCAACTTCCTTCAACCAAAACTCACACTTGCTGAACTTGGCATATAGCTGATGTTCTCTGAGCTTACCAAGTACCAAACGCAAAAGCTCTTTATGTTCCTCTTCGTTCTTCGAGTAGACCAGAATGTCATCAATGAACACCACAACGAACTTATCCAAAAATTCCATAAACACTTTGTTCATCATGTTCATAAAATAGGCAGGTGCGTTAGTCAGACCAAATGACATAACGGTATACTCATATGGCCCGTACCTCATTGTAAAAGTTGTCTTAGGTATGTCCTGCTCTCGAATCATCAGCTGGCGATACCCTGATCGCAAATCGATCTTGGAAAACACCTTTGCTCCTTGCAGCTGGTCAAACAAATCATTGATCATCGGCAGTGGGTACTTGTTCTTGATCGTCACTTCATTCAATCCTCGATAATCAACAACCATCCTCAACGATCCATCCTTTTTGTCCACTAGAAGTACTAGGGATCCCCAAGGTGACGAACTTGGGCGGATATAACCTTTATCCAGTAACTCCTTAATCTGCTTCTTAATTTCCTCCAAATCCTTTGCGGGCATTCTGTACGGACTCTTAGATATTGGCTCTGCCTGGCAAAAGCTCAATCAAAAACTCAATGTCTCTATCCGGTGGCATGCCTGGCAATTCTTCTGGAAATACATCCGGAAAATCCTTCACCACTTGTACTTCCTCCTGTACAACTCCTGATAAGGAATTTACTTGAGTCCTATTCGGCACATGCCGAGATACATACTTGATCCTTCTTCCTTCTGGGGTGGTAAGCAAAATCGACTTACTGGCGCAGTCAATGTTCCCTCCATACTTCGATAACCAATCCATGCCTAATATCACATCCAGTCCTTGTGACTCTAATACTATTAGGTCCGAGGGAAACAAGTAGTTACCAATCCTTAATGGTAACTGATCACACCATAGGCTAGCCATATACTCTGCTCCTGGCGAGGTTACTAACATGGGTGACCTAAGGGCTTGGGTTGGCATCTTAAACTTATCCATGAATCCCCTTGATATGTATGAATGCGATGCACCAGTATCAAAAAGTACGACTGCAGTAAATGACTTAACCAAAAACTTACCTATTACTGCATATGGCTGGGCTTCAACCTCCTCCACGTTAACGTGGTTCACTTGTCCCCTGTTGAAAGGGTTGGGCTTCTTCCCAGAGCTTCCATTGCCATTTCCATCCTTGGCTTCAGGACATTCATTAGCGTAATGTCCGGTTTTCTGGCATTTGTAGCAAGTCACGTGGCTTAGATCCTTCTTGGCGGGTGTTGCCGGGTTGGAACGGTTCTGTCCGCTACTTCCTCCATTACCATTACCATTCTTGGGGCCACTATGATTGTGCGAAATTCCTCCATTATGAGTGTGGCCTCCATGGTTATGAACAAGTCCTCCTGAGTTCGGGTGTAACGGGGTCTCTGCTGGGCTCCAGAATTGTACTTCCCTTGTCCATACTTCCTTTTGCGGCTGTCAATCTGCTGCTGCTTCCCTTCAAGCATGAGAGCTCTATCCACCAACTCCTGATAGTTATTGAAATTTGCCACCATCAATTGCATGCTCAGCTCATCATTCAGTCCTTCCAGAAACTTCTCCTTCTTAGTTGCATCTATAGCGACGTCATCTGGGGCATAACGTGCAAACTTACTAAACTCATCCACATATTGGCTAACAGTGCGCCCTCCTTGGCGTAAGTTGCGAAACTCACGCTTCTTCATGGCCATAGCTCCTGCAGAAACATGGGCAGTGCAAAAAGCCTACTGGAATTGGTCCCATGTCACAGTGTCAATAGGGTAAGTGACTATGAAATTCTCCCACCAAGATGTTGCGGGTCCATCAAGCTGATGTGCGGCAAAACGCACTCTCTCCGCATCTATGCATCCTGCAGTGGTCAACTCCCTTTCAATCTTGCGAAGCCAATCATCTGCAACAATCGGCTCGGTGCTACTGGAGAACACCGGCAGATTCAGCCTAAGAAAACGGGCTAAGTGGTCAACTGGTGGGGGTGGTGGTGGGTTGTTGTTGTTGTTGTTGTTCCCCTGGTTCTAGGTTCTAAACTAGTATCTGCATCAATGCATTCTTCTGCTGGATCAACTGAGTGAGCTCCGGTGGGAAAGCAAATCCATTGTCGCGTCTCGGAAGCATCTGCTGGGTTTAGAAAAGATGAGAAAACAGAATAGAATGAGGTCTAGAGGGGAAAACACTACCCATATGCACATGAGAAAAACACAAACATATCACTCAATCAAATCAAACAAGGGCATACAATCGGTCTAGAACTATCGTTACAAAAGTGTTTGGACTATGCTATATACATAGTGGAATACTACTACTGATTTGGTGGTCTACTAGAAAAATTGATCGGTCGAAGACTCCATGATATCTGCTCCAGCTCCATCAACATAGTCATCATCGCTATCATCAGGGTCCGAGTCGGTGTCGTCGATGATGATGTAGTTCTCCGGGCAAGTGGAACTGTCATCTTCTCCTCCTAGCGCAGGGTCTCCCATGAAAACTCCTAGCTTCCTGGTCAGGTCGTCATTCTTCTCCACTAGTACGACGATTTCCTCCATATAATCCTCGCGTGTAGCCTTGAGTTCTTCCTCCAGTTCCGTGATCCTTGTCATTGCTTTCTTCAGATCCGCCATGCCTGCGCACATCTGGTTCTCTTGGCGTTGAATGTGCTGGTTTAACTCCTGGATGAAAGAGGCAATCGATCTATCCTTCCTGGTGCTGATCATCTCCCATTGCTCATCTCGGTGCCCACAAATCTGATAAATAGTATCCTTGAGATCATTGTGGTAAACTTCTCCAATGCGTCCCATGGTGATGTGAGCTGCCATACTCTTTCCTAGACTCCAGGTTGGGGCATCGAAGGAAAACTCTATGGGCTCAGTGACTGGCGTGAATGTCCTTCCTGGAACTTGAACTTGAATCATCCAGCGCTCCTCTTCTGGTAAAGTGGCGTTGTAAGTCCCAGTGAAGCTTGGTACTCCGATGTTCAGGTACCTAGTGACTTCCTTCAAGTGGCATCCAAATGGGGTGTCTTCATCCGGTTGCATGAACTTAATCCTTGCATCCGCCATCCTAAAGAGTAGAAAATGGAGAGGAGTTAGAAATGAGAAGAGAGTAGTGATCTAGGGCTTTAGCTTAGTGGTCGTGTCCTACAGTCAGCGTGTGCTCTGATACCATCTTTGTAGCGACCAGACCTCAAACAGTATGATCTCTGTGCATAAGTGTCATCCCTGGATCGGTAATGTTGACACACACAGTACTTGAAGGATTTATAACAGAGTAGCAATCACACACTTATTACATCGAATGTGTCAAAAGAGAACTTATTACAGTAAATATGGCTTAAGGCCATCTAAAACGATAACAGCGGAAGGCTTGGAAGATAAAGTGAGTCCATCAATTCCAACGGCATCACTGAGTGAAAGACCACGACCTAAGGCTCCTTACTCGCCGTCTGAAAAGTCTGCAACATGATACGTTGCAGCCCGAAAACGGGTCAGCACATGGAATATGCTGGCAATGTAACACAAGAGGGTAATGAACAGAATAATGCTATCACTACATGCATATATGGCTAGTGGAGGCTGTAGGGTTAATATGTTTTGTGAAAAGCCAATTTTTCCCTACTGCAAAGGAATATATTTTATTTAACTACAAAGTTTGTTGAAAACATTGAGAAGGTAAACCCCCTCTCAATCCCAATTAAAAGTAATCATTAACAACCCATCAACTTAAATTAAGTAGTGATGAGATCAACATGATAATCCAAGAACCAGATACTCAAGATGTCCATAACCGGGGACAGGGCTAACCATGATTAGTATGTACACTCTGCAGAGGTTTGCGCACTTTTCCCCACAAGATTCGATCTCCTCCGTTGAATTTCTCGCACTACATGGTGTTTGAGAAAGGGATGACCGAGACACAGTCTTTCAGAAGCGTTAGCACCTTACGATGGGTAGACCGTACCACCTACATCCCCTACATCTGCTAGTCTACCACTGTAAGAGTTCACATGACTTAATCAACTATGCTAGAGCCCATAATAGCTTGTGGCTGCACACGGAAGTTTCTAGTATGAAAAATCTCATGATCCCTTTGAGCCTGGGTGGCAGTCCATAGGAGAATCACACGGTACCCCGGGATTTCCAAAAAATACAGGCAATCACTGGGTTCCCCAGGTGCCTCAATCCACCCAGATGTGTATTTAAGTTGCCACCTTAAGTTTAACCATTAATTAACAATCTCACATATATCATGAAAACACTCAAACCCAATCCACGTCTACGAGCATAGCATAGCAATATAAGCATAACATAGAAGTAACTCCCAGGGTTTGATAATAAACAGGTGAATAGGTACTACCTCAGCTACTTCCCAACCCACAATTTAATTCAGATCCTAACCATGCAATTGTTTGAGGATTGATCTAATGCAATAAAACAGGGTAGTAAAGAGGTATGATCAAAGTGTTACTTGCCTTGCTGATGATCCGCGAAACCTAGAGACTCGTAGTAGCACGCTTCGCACTCCGGGTACTCTATCGCAAACAAACAAGCATACAATAATCAATCAAGCAAGGGCACGGGTAAAACTCAAATAAGAGATCTAACCAGAAATTTCAACTTAAGAACTCCGGTTTGCAAAAAGAATCAAATCAAACGAAGCAACAAAACTCAAACGGCGAAAGAAACAAGCTTTGTTTACTAATCTGAACTAAAGTCAAGTTTTACAGTAGAAAAACTTGTTTAAGTTGGCTAAACAGAAGAGGGTTTCGAGACGAAACTCTAGGCGCTTGAATCGCCTCATTCCGATAAACGAGCGAAAAGTTATACTAGAACAAAATCGGATCAGAAATCGCGATCGAAAATAATCGCGGAAAATCCGAGAAAAAGAAAAACTGATGAACAGGCTAACGAACGAACATTCGCTGTCTGCGACTAAACGGTGAAAACGGTTCGTTAAAACGAATGAACGGACGAACGTTCGCTAAATAACTAAACCAATAAAAATAAACCGAACCGATCTAAACAAAAATGAAAATAGGGTTTACGAAATAAAACCGATCGGTTTTTTTTAAACAAACCGGCGGCTACCTCGAACTCCGGCGGGCGGCGGCGCGGCGGCTCCGGTGGCGGTGGTCGGCGGCGACGGGCGGCGGGGCGGCGGTGCGGGGCGGCAGCGGCGGCGTGCGGCGGCGCGGGCGGCAGCGGCGCGGCGGCGGCGGTGCGGCGGCGGGCTGGTTGGGCTGCGGGGGGTGCTGCGGCGGCTTATAAAGGGGCCGGCCCGATGTCTCCTGGCCGGGTACGGCCCGAAGTCGGTTTGACTTTTTTTAAATAATTCCGACGTGCAGAAAAAGAAAAAAAAAAGAAATACTAAACCAACTCCAAAAATCCCGAAATAAATTTTCCCCGTGCTCTAAAAATAGGCCGGACAAGATGAACATTTATTTGGGCCTAAAATGCAATTTTAAAAAACGCATATTTTTCCTAATTCAAATAAAATAGCGACAAAACTCTGAATAAAAATCTTATTTGATTTTAATATTAAATCTCTGATATTTCTTTATTTTGAGGAAGTCATTTTATCCTCTCTCTTTTATTTTTAATAAAAGACATATTTCAGAGAAAAATAATTAAAATCAAAGATCCTCTTTTCAAAATTCGAGAAAAACTCGAATAAGAAAATAACGAAATCCCCAACTCTCCCCGTGGGTCCTTGAGTTGCGTAGAATTTCTAGGATCAATCAAAATGTAATAAAATATGATATGCAATGATGATCTAATGTATAACATTCCAAATTGAAAATTTGGGATGTTACATGGATGTTTATGCTGAAAAGAAGAAAGACCATAACACGATGGCCAACATGTACAGAGAGATCCCAGATGATGCTTTGGAGACTCATAAGTTTGGATCTGTCCACTTCTTGTTGTCTGGTCTGCGTACCATCAATTGGATCCTAAGGCACACATTGCTACCCAAGTCAGGTGATCACAAGATGATAAGAGGACATGCTATCAACTTGCTACATTTGTTTGATGTACCTCAAAAGTTCAAAGTCATGAGTCTGATTGTGGAGACAATCAAAAGGATAGCAGCTGATCAGAAGAGAACTTGTGGGTATGCCCCACAAATTCAGGAGCTCATCAACTCCAAGATGGGCACAGGCAAATATCTATTGGATAAGGAGCACCTGCCCATCTACCCTGAATTTGAAGACAACACTGTTGTCATGAATGAAAATGAACCATCATCAGCTCAAGCACATGAGAAGAGAGAGAAGGCAAGGGCAGAGAAAGCTACAAAGATGCCAACTGTTGAAGAGGCATCTCAAGTGTTCTTGAAATCCAAACAAGATCAACTTGGATATCTGATCCAATCCACTTTGAGGAGTGAGAAGGGCTTGGCCACCCTGACTCAAAACCAGGAGAGTTTGGAGAGGATCATTGAGCAGAAATTCTATGATCTGGATGTCAAGGTAACTGAGATCCAAACTGCAGTTGAGCAGCTACAGGAGGAAGCAGAGGAGAAGAAGGGCAAGTCTACTACAGATGCTTTTGCTAGAGTGCCCAGGGGACAGAGATCTGCTGCAGTGCCAGTCACAGATACTCAAGCTACAGCATCAGCTCCAGCAGCTACAGCTCCAGTGCCACCTCCAGCAGCCACTCCACCAGCTCCAGCTACATCAACAGAAGCTTTCGTCCTTGGAGTCATCTCTACACCACCTACCGAAGATCAAGCCTGAGAGTCGTTTAGCACTATGCATTTTTGAACTTTTTGGCAACTTGTTGCCAAAGAGGGAGAAAAATGTATATATCATAGGCTTCGAGAGAGAGTGTTGCTTTTTATCTCTCTTGCTATTTTGGTTGAAACTTTTTATTGTGTGCTTGTGAGATACTTGTTTGATCATGTGTTTGATCATATGCTACCCTTAATGCTTGTTGGATGATATTATCTCTTATATCCTTATATGATCATTCACTTGCTTGGTGATGAGTGCATGCTTTTAACTTCTATCATTTTGAGGGCTCCACCAAGATGTATGTGGCACGGAGGAGTAACCCATGATCCTAATCAATTGTGCATTTGCATTCAAAAGCAAATTTTAAATAATGCACAAATTTAGGGGGAGCTCTTGCTTATCACATACTTCTCAAAGCGACGATGTTTTTCAATCTTATTATCATTTGTCGAAGCTTTGATCTATATGTTGTCATCAATTACCAAAAAGGGGGAGATTGAAAGTGCAACTATCCCTGGGTGGTTTTGGTAATTCCTAACAACATTAGCTCATTGAGCTAATGCTATTTCAAGATAAATATTTCAGGAAAGCTCAATGATTGGCATGGCATGGATTAGAAAGTGGACCCCTCAAAATGCTAAGGACAAAGGATTGGCTCAAGCTCAAAGCTCAGGACTCTGCATTTTTCATTTTAAGTGATCCAAGATCACATTGAGTCCATAGGAAAAGCCAATACTATCAAGAGGGGGTGAGGTGTTGCTTAATGAGTTTCTTGCTCAAAGTGCTTAGTGATATGCTCCAAAAACCCTCAACTACTTTCTCACATCCACATATGTCCCAAACCAAAAGTCAAACTCGGCCCCACCGAAATTGTCTATCCAGCGCCACCGAGTTCAATTGATATAGCCACTGCCAGAAACCCTAGTCTTTTCGGTCTCACCGATAGGGATCTCGGTCTCACCGAGATGGGACTGTAATCTCTCTGTTTCCCTTCGTAACGTTTCGGTCAAACCGAGATGAGCGATCGGTCCCACTAAGATTGCAATGCAAACTCTCTGTTTCCCTTTCGTAACGTTTCGGTCTAACCGAGATGAGCGAATCGGTCCCACCGAGTTTCCCTGACCAACTCTCTGTTTGTCTATTACCAAAATCGGTCTCACCGAGTTTGTGTAATCGGTCTCACCAAGATTACGTTATGCCCTAACCCTAACAAAATCGGTCTCACCGAGTTGATGTGTCGGTCCCACCAAAAATCCTAACGGTCACATTATGAACTAAATCGGTCTGACTGAGTTCTCTGATTCGGTCCCACCGAGTTTGGTGATTTGTGTGTAACGGTTAGATTTTGTGTGGAGGCTATATATACCCCTCCACCCACTCTTCATTCGTGGAGAGAGCCATCAGAACATGCCTACACTTCCAACATACATTTTCTGAGAGAGAACCACCTACACTTGTGTTGAGGTCAAGATATTCCATTCCAAACAGATAAATCTTGATCTCTAGCCTTCCCCAAGTTGCTTTCCACTCAAATCATCTTTCCACCAAATCCAATCCTATGAGAGAGAGTCGAGTGTTTGGGAGACTATCATTTGAAGCACAAGAGCAAGGAGTTCATCATCATCAACACACCATTTGTTACTTCTTGGAGAGTGGTGTCTCCTAGATTGGCTAGGTGTCACTTGGGAGCCTCCGTCAAGATTGTGGAGTTGAACCAAGGGGTTTGTAAGGGCAAGGAGATCGCCTACTTCGTGAAGATCTACCCAAGTGAGGCAAGTCCTTCGTGGGCGACGGCCATGGTGGGATAGACAAGGTTGCTTCTTCGTGGACCCTTCGTGGGTGGAGCCCTCCATGGACTCACGCAACCATTACCCTTCGTGGGTTGAAGTCTCCATCAACGTGGATGTACGATAGCACCACCTATCGGAACCACGGATAAAAAATCTCCGTGTCAACATTGCGTTTGCTCCCTCAATCTCCTCCCTTTACCTTCATATGCAATTGTTTTACTTTCCGCTGCTACACTCTTAGAATTGCATGTGTAGGTTGATTGCTTGACTTGTGCTAAGTTGCTAAAATCTGCCAAGAACTAAAATTGGGAAAAGGCTAGATTTTTAATTGGTCAAGTAGTCTAATCACCCCCCTCTAGACATACTTTCGATCCTACAACATGTCAGTGAGACAACGCACCTGCGGTTAAGTCACTGAAGCAGCGTCCGCATTAACGCCCGACGCGACCTCTCACTGGCGCCGGCATTGCAGCAGCGCGACGGCCGAGAGAGCGCCACCCACGCGGCATCCCGGTGCAAGCGACTGCTCCGCAATAATGACACCACGGCTGCCGACGAACCTACTCCGGTGCCAGCCATCCATCCGTCTGCCGCGGCTCATTGCCATTCGCCCGCTATATTAACTTGAGCCCCAGCTCCCAGCCATAGCCAAAGACCCACACTCATTCTCCTCCGGCCCCTTCCTTCTGTTGGCACCACTCCAACCATGGCCTCCGGGCACTCCAAAGCTCTCTTGGACGTACTGTCGCAGGAGCAGACGAAGGACATCGGTGGCTCCACTCCGGGTGCGCTCCAAAGCTCTCTTGGACGTACTCTCACAGGAGCAGACGAAGGAGATCGCCGGCTCCCCTCCTGGCCGCCCTCCGCCGCCACGACCATGAAGCCGGCGCGTGTGCGCGGGCGTAGCCGGCAGCAAGGAAGAGTAGTACACGGTAGGTCGCCACCGCTCTGGTCCCAGGAAGGCCACCGCTCCTCCACTCATTCGACACCAAGCTTGGTGGGATAAAAATCGGCAGCCGATTAGCCGCTTGACGGCGACGTGGAGGCGGAAATCTTCATAACCTTGTGCTCCGAAGGAGGAGGTTATCGAGGTGGATAAGGAGGAGGCAAAGGCAATGGCCGGCTTTCTCGGGTTCATGGCCGGACATGGTGGTCGGGGCCCGGCGATCATTTAGATTAGGTTTACAGTAGGTTTTAGTACGGTTTGTGCGAAATATGTAATGAATTTCGTCCAATTTATAGGAAAGGTTCTCCAAATGTAATGAATTTCATCCGGTCAATTTGAAATTTGCTTTGTTTGCACGAATTTCGTCCGGTTAGTTCATATAGTTGTCGAAAGGTATGCGGGCAGCATTGGATGGCATCCATCAGTGTCCTCGGACAGATGCCGGTGTAAATTTGAGGGCCAGTGGTGGAGATGCCCTAACTATCATGCTATAATCGCTAGCAGTGCTCCATTATTTCGCAGGGAACAGTTATCCCTCGATCAAATCAGATCCGCCGTGTTTCGCACTCCTCCCACGTAAGAGTGTAGACTCTTGCTTACATAAAAATGGAGCAAGTGGACGGCACTGTAGCACGTCATGTCACTCGAACTAGCCCGCTAACGCGCGTGAAAGCACCGCCCTCGTCATTTTGTTCTGGATTTCTATCAATCGATCACACGAAAATGTTACGCTTTGCAAGTTCAAAAGGAAAAGGCGGCACACCTACAACTCGTACGCATCGCGTTCACGTTGCACCCCCGACAGTCCGGCTCGCACGCCGCTCACCAGAGGGGACACGCGTTGTCTTGCATTTTCACTGACATGTGGGACTGCAATTGAATAAACCGTTGATAGCCAAAATCTAATCGCTCGGCGGGCGTTGGCTAAGAGGAGAGAGACGGGGGAGGGAGAAGAGATCGCCCGCCTGCCGTGCACGGACTCCAAGAAATATGTGGTGATAATGTGAGGTGGGCCATGCGGGAGTCCGCACCGCTTCCAAGCCCGCTTCTTACCGCCCTGGCCCACCAGAACCCCTCCCCCACCCCACCACCTCCCCGCGCGCGCTCCCCCCTTAGAGGCCAGCTGCCCGCATTCATAGCAAGTAGTACCAGTAAAATTCTGGGCTATAAAGGGCATGTACAATGGTTGATAAGATAGTCTTATCATAAGTCTTGCATGTAATTTAGAGATGACAAAAAAACATGTGTACAATGGATCATCTCTTAGCCTTATCTTCAATAACTAGTTATTCCTAAAAACATGGTGAAACATATTGTGCTAAGAGATCATCTCTTGTCTTCTCGACAAGCCCACTTATGTGGAGGAGAGAGAGGCATTGACAAAGTCAAGGACTGGGATCTGCAGGAGCCCGTCTCTACACGTGCTCCTAGGTATAAAAAAACTAATTCTGGAAAAAGAGGCCTAAAAAACAATTGTGTCTAAAAAAAGAAAGGTAAAAAACATTTGAGAGGAAATAGATAGAGAGAGTGAGAAAAAGTTGTAACCTTATAGTCAACACTATGGTAGTATTACATGAGGAAGGAGGGAGTGGTGCACATGCCAACTTCACTGGGCTGCCGTGTTTCACACTCCTCCATCGTAACAGTGGAGACAATAGGTTTCATCAAAAATAAACAATGAATACTCGTTGCTCGTCCACTATATCGGAAAGAATACTTTCATTCGCCGACATGTGGGACGTCGACCATCCTGGTCCACCTGCCATGCACAAAATTATCCTGGTCCACCTGGCATGCACAAAGTTAGTCGGACGAAGGAACCATCATGACTTCGTTGAATTCCGCTTCTTCATGAAAACTTACTCTACCCACAGTACTACTACCACACGCGAAGACTGGACGACACTGTACCACGTCATATCACTAAAACTCACTAGACCAAACTAGCCCGCCTAGGATTTGTACTCCCTCCGTTTCAAAGTTAATAGTACAAAGTTGACTCATCTATTTTGGAACGGAGGGACGTCTCTGTACTGCTATGATTTTGTGCTGTACGCCTCTGTACTTTTGCTATGATTTTCCTACCCTATGAACCAACTGAGGCCTAAATGTATCCGTGTCGACTATTGTCTGATGGATCGCTAAGCCTACAATTTTAGTAGCTTGGGCTATTGGCCGATCAACGACGGATCAGTATAAGCATACCACGAGCTCATCAGCCCCAACATTTCTCTTCGGTGAGTGTTTTGCAAGTACTATAGCTTGCACAGTAGCTAGCCTACTAACACTAAGAATCATCAAATAAGCCCTGCTGATATGATAAACAGTTCAAACTTACATCTAAGCATGCCATATATTACATCAAAAGCTGGTGAGGATACATCTGTTTCCATAACTCGGAGAGGGTTCGCATGATTCACTATCAAACAAAAGTAGCAAGTACCGCCCACACAAGACAGTGCACTAGCCCTAAGATGGTTTGATAACACGCATCGTTCTGGTAATTAAACACTGGGCAATGCAAACTACCCTGAAGGATTAGCGCGACCAACTATTTCTTGTCATTGATCTCTCGGGCAATGACCACAGCACGGATAGTGGCATGGGAATCGATCTCTGGGGCAATGTCCATAGGACTGACCGCGACATCGGAATCGATCTCTGGGGCGATGTCCACAGGATTGACCGCGACATCGGAATCGATCTCTGGGGTGATGTCCACAGGATGGATAGCAGCATCGGAATCGATCTCCGGGGCGATGCCAATAGGACGGACCGCGACATCAGAAACGATCTCTGAGGCGTTGTCCACAGGACGGGCCGTGACATCGGAATCATCAAGGACGTCCACCAGCACCTGCACAACCCTAACATATTAGCAAGCACATTGCAAATAATCAAAAACCACAACTTTCGGTAATAAGCCATTATTTTTTACCTTGTGCAGCTCACCGGGGGATCCCATGCCTCCGGGGGCCATCTCCTCGTCCTCGATGGGGGCCATCACCTTGCCAGGGGAATACTGCTTCTCGACGGCGACTATCCCCTCAAACTCGGCCTTGAGCCTCGCATAGGTGGCCATCAGAGTTTCTGGGGTAGGCACGGTGGGGCCCTTGCTGTTCTTCCAACTTTCTTTGAGGAGTTCGTCCGCCAACGTCGTCAACTCTTTGGCCAGTGCTTGTTTCTAGGAGTTCTTCGTCTCCATGGGTTAGCCCGCCAACATGGTCAACTCGTTGGTCGGTGCTCGCTTCCTGGAGATCGCTGTCTCCAGTGGGTTGTCCACCGGCAACTCTTTGCCTAGTGCTCCAGGATCCATCAATGAACTGACAAACAAAAAGCAATCGAAAGGAAACCACAATCGCAATGAAAACGGGAAAAGAATAGGCTGTGAGAATCGGTCGGTGCTTCGCAAAAAGAAGATTCTTGGAATGAAAATATAGCAGCATCACTGATTCGCTCACCTTTCCTTCGTCGGTACATAAGAAAAATGGCAGAAGTGAGTAGCCTGGAGTGAGGTTTTCTTTAAGAAAGGGGAGAAAGGGCTTCAACGAGCGTTCCAGTGAAATGATGGTTGCTTCGTCCAGTCCAACTTCGAGGCCACTTTACCACTGCTGGTAAAGGTGTGGGTTTTGTGATATGACGTGTCATGACGGCCACACCGGGGTGACCGGTGAGTTTCGACTGTAGCACCTCACTGTGATTTGGTGGATGGCACGCGGGCCCGGATGCTTTGATGTCCCGCATGTAGATAGAGCGGCTAGTCATATAGGAGTGGTCAATATTGTGCACCGCGACCAAGGCGGAGAGGAAAATGAGAGAACTATGTAATTGATGCATGAGTTTAATTAGGGTAGTTTTGTAAAGTACGAGATGCATTCCTCCAATCGCAAAATGCCTTGGTTGATGAGATTTGAGATTTGAGCCCTATAAACCGGAAGGGAGGTTTGAGGTTTGAGATTTGAGATACTGCACGCGGTGTAGTCTAGTCACTTGTTGGAATCTCTAGAAAGACTTATACCACATGATTCTTTGCTTCTTCTTACTACTACGTACTACTTCGCTGACATGTGGGACAGCCAGCAGCATCCGGTCGACGTAATACGTGTCATGCACCAGATTAGAGTGCGGAACGAAAGGGGGGCATCACCCCGATCGTACCGCCTGGCGCTGTTTGGATACTCTAACTCGGTTAAAGGTTAGAGTTAGATTCTAATCCTGAACTAACCTTGAAGTAACTCTAGCGAAAGAGGTGTTTGGATGAGAGGGTTAGATGGAGCGCGGATACGGCGAGGTGCCTTCATGGGCGGTGTGAGAGGGAGGGAGGGAGGGAGAGGACGGGAAGCTTCTAGGAAGTGGGGAGGGATCTGCTGCGGGGAGAGCGAGAGAAAAATGTGTTTTTTAGTGTCCCGAGAAGAACTAACCCAAATAAGCACCTCTTGGGTGGGTTAGATTTTTTTGGGTTAGTTGAGTTCAAACTAACCCAAACTAACTCTAACACATGGATCCAAACAGTAACCCAAACTAACCCTCCTGTTTGGATATTTTTGGGTTAGTTGAGTTCAAACTAACCCAAACTAACTCTAACACATCGATCCAAATAGTAACGCGCCGTCAAATCGCACAGCCCGACCTTTCCAGCAGTAAGTAAGTTGAATCCGCTACTCCCTCACCCTCCTCGCCTCTCTGTCAAACCGCCTACGCGAAAACTGCCGCGCGTACTGCCCGGGAAAAGCCCCGCCCTCAACTTCTAACTACGCGAAAATAGTTCGAGCTTGTTCGTTCTATACAAATACTAGTACTGTATGTTTATTCACCCGTGGGGTTGTTCAATGAATGGAGGGCCGGGGAGCACAAGTGAACAATACTACTACTAGTAGTAGTAAGTAGGAGTCGTATAGGTAGTCACCTTAAATAGAGAGTTTCTTTTCTTTAATGCCACATACACAAATTGAAACGCAGAGAAAAAGATAATCACTCCACTATATATGTACGCAGGGGCCTGAGCGCTTGCTTTACTAGGATTGCTCTCTTCATTCTCTCATCATCTCCAGATATAAACAAGACGGCGGTAGCGACATTTTCTCCCTACTCACCGCTGGTCACAGATCTGGCCGGATCCCTTCGGCTGGTGTGTGTAGAGGACTAGGTGCATCGTTCACACAGTCATCGCCGGCGAGGGAGGAAACCCACAGCTGCCGGAGGGGCCCGATCCTCTGCCCGTGTCGTTCTCTCCGACACAGCGCCGGCTCAGGAGGTCCTCCAACCCTTCTTCCTCCCTGCCGTATTGTCCGCAGATCCGACCTGCCGCCGCCGACATCCCGATGACCCTCAGGTATAAGTTCTTCGAAAGCGGCCTTGCTCTACTGCCCCAGCTCCCCACGTGTCTGCATGTGCATCTTTTTCTACTCCCATCAGCTCTTCCAAAGCCACCTAAATTTTTAGTATTATTAGAGGTAAAGCTACTTCACGCATTCGAATCTAGGGCTTTGTTCAAACAACGAAGAAAGGGGGGAAAGTTGTAGCATGAATCTAGGACTTGATTCAAAGAGGAAATAATATGGTGAAAGTAGTAGAGACCGGATACCCAACCGGTCTCTTGGTTGAAAAGGGAAATAATGGGAAAACGCAGTACAAACTGGATAAGGAACAGATCTATTATTGGTTGAAAAAAGGATAGAAAGTGGTGGCTGGTGGACAAGTCAACAGAGTATGTCCAGGATTAGATTTGTTGCCCTCACATAGTAAAAGGTCTCCAGGATTAGAATTGCTGCCCTCACATAGTAAAAGGTCTCAGGATTAGATTTGCTGCCCTCACATAGTAAAAGGTCTCCAGGATTAGATTTGCTGCCCTCACATAGTAAAAGGTCTCCAGGATTAGATTTGCTGCCCTCACATAGTAAAAGGTCTCCAGGATTAGATTTGCTGCCCTCACATAGTACAAGGTCTCCAGGATTAGGTTTGCTGCCCTCACATAGTAAAAGGTCTCCGGGATTAGATTTGCTGCCCTCACATAGCATGAACAAACTCGGCATCACCACTTTATGCCTCCTTGTAGGTACATTGTGCTGATGCGTCCACTGTCGCATGTCCTTATACCAACCTTTTATTGTTGTTAATGTAAGGGCGCATGTAAAATGAAGCGATCATACTGTTACCTTAGGGACATGTCTAACCAGTGTTATTGTTAATCTAATGCCTCCAGTGATAAGATGCAATTAAACTGTGTTACAAATGGCACTCCTGCTGTTTTCCCCAGTATGATAAGTAAGTTGCTCCTTTACGCTGCCGAGTGTCCTGGTGTCCCCACGGTCCCATGCCCTTAAACCAACTCTTTAGCTGTTGTTGATTTACTGTATCTGGTAAACAAGCAATGCCACCATTAAAGTAATCCCATATTTGAGGAATATCATTGTTGATCGTAATGCTTCTGGTAACATGAAGCATTGCTGATGTTTTAAAATTTCTAATGTCCTTGCGTGATTGCCATGAACATAATTAAGATGCTTCTTTTCATTTCGTATATGTTTCGTATATTCTTATTGACCAGCAACTGTTTACTTTCTATCTTTTTGTGCAGATAGGGATATCCATTTCACCTTGTTGCTATTGTGACCTTTTGGTGAACTGCACAAAACACTTTTTTGGAATGAGTGTCTTGTGCAGTTCAACTAAAATGTCACGTGGGCAACATCTCTCAATTTTTGTGGAACTGCACAAAATGGTGATTGGAGTTTCCAAAATCTCCGTCAAGTTCTGCTGGTAATCTCGTGCAACATTTTATTAGCCTTTGCAAGATGAGCCATCACTGTCACCACAATGGCACTTTATTTTAGTGGAACTGCACAAAAGGATAAGAAAATTATAGTTGCACCTTACATGAGCCGGACAGCCAACCTTAATGTTCCTCAATTTTAGTGCAACTACTAAAGAATAACCTGCCAGCTCACTAGAGCAAGTACTTCTTGCTAGCTGAATGATGCAATATTTGCTTCACTTCAGGTGAACTGCAGAAAAAGGCGCATGAATTGAATCATGGAACTCCATGCAGGCCTCATCCGAGTGGAGCTGCAGGTTGAGTTCAAGGAGGCCACTATTAAAGTGAAATCATGCTCTTCTTGTTTGTGCTGTGCAAACAGGAATACTCAACTACAGATGTTGTGACGGTCAAGAGCATTCGCCAAGTTCTTCGATTGTATGACATGGCTAGCCAAGATGGATTTAATCCCGATATTCACTTTATCAAAAGGCTCTAATGGGTTGGTTCTGAATCTTGCAAGCTGGGAATCAATGAGATGTGTAGGCATCTTTGTTGTACTTATTATTTGAATCTTATTTGTTGGTTCTGAATCTTGCAAGCTGGGAATCAATGAGATGTCTAGGCATCTTTGTTGTAATTATTTGGATCTTATTTGTTGGTTCTGAATCTTGCAAGCTGGGAATCAATGAGATGTGTAGGCATCTTTGTTGTACTTATTATTTGGATCTTATTTGTTGGTTCTGAATCTTGCAAGCTGGGAAACATGGCATGATGATGCAGAGGGCAACAACCATAACAAACAGTTCAAACTTGGTAGTATTATCTTTGTGAAAGTGCGACAAATGTGTTGATCGTGTGCGTCCTAAGAATAATAATTCTAATTGTTGTGCATGTTGATCCTGTGGCACTGATAGAACGAGCCAATGCATTGCTTGTTTTAAGTATAAATTTCTATTAAAGCTAATTAAATTTAAGTAAAGTGACCACTAACTCTTGTTATTACAGTACCAATACAGACCCGCTCGTGAACCGACGTGTGGCCGAAGTAGGTTTCTTAATGGAGGCGTTTGAATGCGCCGAGGGTGCATCTTCTGCCGGGCGTGCATCGGACGAGGGAGGGGTAGTAACCGTTGTCGCCTGTACACACTCAGTTTACTGTTGAATCCAGTTCCCCAAGAGCTGAAAAACGAACTGTTGTCGCCGCCTACACACTCGTTCACTTGAAGAGACTCCAATGGCGATCTGAGGGGTGAGCCTGCTGGATATGGACTTCAGCAAGGAGTTCCCCTTTGAGTTCGCCGTTCAGTCCTATGGCTGCACCAAGTTGAATGTGATGTACACCAACGATCCGGACTCGGTGAAGCTCTGCCTCGCCGAGTTCAAGCAGTACCTACAGGACAAGAAAGCACAAGGTTGCAGGACTAGACCTTGTGCACATCCATTCGTCTCCTGACAGGGACCAGCGGATTGCCGTCGCCCAGGTATGTGTGCGGGACGAGGTTCTCATCTACCACTTCTGTAGGGCCATCAGAGGTTCTGGAGCATTCGCCCGTTTCATCGGCAGCGCCGACTGCACCTTCGCTACGGTGGAGAGAAGGAAGAACGCGACGATTCGGCCATCTGGTGCAACAAGCTTGTCGACATCCAGAATCAATACAAGATCATCAGCAACGGGCAGGAGAAGGACTCCCTGGTTGAGCTCGCCGAGACCATCGTCGACCCCTGATACGCCAACATGAAAGAACACAACGATACCAAGGACCTGAACACGTGGGAGGTACCTCTAAATCTAGCCTACATAACCTACGCGGTCAAGCATGCATACGCATGCTACAACATGTACATGTAGATCTTGGACATGAGGGCATGTCTGCTTCCCGTAACCGACGAGTACACGGACAGCCGCAGCGTCATGATCAAGCATGCCAGGAAGGTCTAGATGTTGTACTTTATCTGTTTATAAGCACCTTTATCATCTGAGTGTTTCATGCATTAGCCTATGTGTCATAATTATCTGTTTTGTCCGAAATATTTCTTTTAAGAACCCATTAACCTGTTTGCTTTTTTAGTGGCTATTTGCTTATGTATGTAACTAGTTCACTTGTCCGTTAAAAAAACTAGTTCACTCAGCTGCCGTGCTTTGAATCTCCTTCCTCCCAACATATTCCCCTCCTCAGGTGGACCCAGCAGGTCTCGTACACAGACATATGGGACCAACCACCTATCCATTTGTATTTCTTTATTTTGTTCAATCTTTCATCCTCTTCCTATACAGCGGCTGGCCATCATAGCCTATGGCGTTGGCCAGGCCATCCCTCTACTACCACACATTGTCCGACGACGGCAGCTCCACCGGCCCACCCTGCACCCGAACAAGTCAACCCTCGTACTCCCCTCCGCCTGCGTCTTCCCCCACTCCGGTTCGTTCGGTCCGAGGTCTCGACGTCGTCCTCCGCCTTGGTGCTCTAGCCGCGGCGCCGCCGTCTATCGTTCCCAACATGGTTAGCAAAACAAGAGGAATCGGGAGACAACTGTTCGTCGAGAGGCTAACAGTCCCGGGCCCACCAGGTCCATGGCCTAGGTTTTGTTGTTTAACATGGGCAGCCCACGACATGTTTCAACATTTTTTTGGATCCAGCAGGTATCAAGCGGCCTCTGGGCCTCCCGACCTAGCTTGTCTATAACATCAGCAGCCCAAGTTATGTTTGTTTTTTCAAGACGACGCACAGCTCAGTTCTATTTTTCTATAAGAATGCAAAACTGGACCTGTTTTCTATATGAATGCAAAACTGAACCTATATTTATATCTTATTTTATTACATATATATATATATATATTAGAAACAACATAAGTTTCCGTTAAACCTGTCGTTCGTCCAACCATTTTATAGACCTTCCCACTTCCTTTATTTTTCGTTTTCATTAATCCTATATCTGAATTTTCTCCCACTTTCTTTTTCGATATAAATGAGTTTTCTCCCAGTACTTTTCCCTAGAACCAACTCAGCTGTCCCACGTCTAGCCTAAAAAATAATAATACCCCACGTACTATTAACCCATCAAATTTAAATGATATTTTATTTCGTAAGTTGAAAGTTCTTACAAAATAATAATAATAATTGTTTATATATAACTTGGCAAGTTAACTCCTAGTGGTTGCGTACATAAGCTTGGAAAGATTTTACTAACCAATGCAGTAATAGACGTGCAATCATGTGTTTATGTTTTTATAACATTTCTCCGTCTAGCCCAACATGATATTTTCACCCAGCCCAGCAAGTCCGCGGATTTTGAGAAAATGCAAATGGGCTTTAAATTCTACCATATATATAAACTGGCTGCATATATGCTACATCATTGTTTCACCCAGCCCACCAAATGGACTAAAAAAACAAATAGACTGACTGACTTGTGGACCAGTAGGTCGAAGCCTAAGAAGGCGTTGGATTTACATCCAACGGTCGGCATTCTTCTTCAATCTCTCATCTTCTTCCCCCAGCGTTGCCGGGACCGCCTGCTCCAGCCTCCGGCATCCAGCGGCGTTGTTTTGCGCTCCTCAGCGAAACGCTACCCCACCGATGGCCAGACCATCCCTCCACTCCACACCTCCTGTTATTCTCTGCCGAGTGTAGGCCCACCCCGCACCTGAACCAGTCAAGTTTCCCACTCCTCTCCGTCTGCGACTCCACTGCCGTGTCTTCCCATCTCCGGGTCGTTCCAGTCTGGGGCCTCGCCGTCGTCCACCGCCTCAGTGCGCTCGGCGCGGCGTGGTCAACATACGAGAGTCATCGGAAGAGGACTGTACGTGGAGAGCCTGACGGCTGGGACCCACGAGGTCCATGGTCGCACGCAAGGAAAGTTCCTCCTTATTACGCACTGTACGTGGACTGTACGTGGGAAGGGCTTCTGTATTTCGCGAAAAAAATGTTCCCCCCGCTGACAGGTCGGACCCACCAGCTATATCTTCGCACGCAAGGAAGTGCCTCCTTATTACGCACACAAAAATGAATACCCCTTGCTAGCTTGGACCCACCATAGTGGGTGGCTGACTTGTGGGCCTACTAAGTTGACGGGGACGGAGGGCTTTGTCAACTTAGTCAATATGAACGATTCTACCTCCAGTGACCGTACGATGTCCATCCAACGGCCATAGTGCTTCTTCAACCTCTGGTCTTCTTGCTCCAGCCGCCCAAAGCAGCGCCAGTCGTGCCGCGTGCTCCTGCCTCCCGTGGCCGGCTGTGATGCCGCGGAGGCCTCACCGCCCCCTACTACTCCCACCGTTGGCCAGGGCATCCCTCTACTCACCCACACCCCGTGTTATTCTACGGCGACGGCAGCCTCACGCCGCAGCCGAACCAGTGAACCCTCGTACTCCTCTCCGCATGGGCATCCACTGCCGCGTCTTCCCCGGCTCCGCGTCGTCCCCTTCCTAGGCCTCGTCGTCGTCCACCGCCTTGGTGCTCTCGGCGCGGCGTGGTCAATGTGGTCAACGACCGACCTCCATCGGAAGAGTATTGTACGTGGAGAGGCTGACCGCTGGGTCCATGGCCACAGCCCAGTTTTTTTGTGATTTGCCAAGTAAGTCGCTTTGTCAGGCCTGTTGGGCTGCAAATCGTTCAAGACGAGGAGAGCTTCATTCGGCTGGCCGAGAAAATGGCCTATCAGTAATGAGAAATGGGTTGTACATTTTTCAAACACATCAAACCAGCAATTAGTTTCAAATTTCTTTTTTTCATTTCAAGATTTTAAATTGCATTGATTTTTATGCGTGGACAATTTGTTGGATTTTATATTGATATACATTTATTTTTAAAATCAGTTTGAATGTGACTCGAAATTTCAGGATTAAAAACAGTTCGGACCGCACCGAAATATGCAAAATTTGGTATAATTTTTTAACCGTGGCCACAATATGGGCTGTAATGCTAACAAAAAGAATATGGGCTCCAAAAAAACTTAAGAATTAGCAAATGGGTTGTAAATTATTAGAAATAATGGCAGATGGGTTGTATGTTGTTTTCCACAGATTTGAGGCTTTTCTAAAAAAAAGGTTGACGCACAAGCAGTGACTATTGGATTTCCATCCAACGGTCGTCGTGCTTCTTCAATCTCTGCTCTTCCTGCTCCAGCCGCTCAAACAAGCGCCGGCGGGACTGCCTGCTCCCTCCTCCCCGCGGCCGGCTGTGCTACCGCGCAGGCCCCACCGCCCCATCGTACTCCCATCACTGGCCTAGCCATCCCTCTACTCACCCACACATGCTGTTATTCTCCAGCGATGGCAGACGAACCAGTAAACCCTCGTACAGTCGTACTCCCCTCCGCGTGGGAAACAACTGCCGAGTCTTCCCTGCCTCCATGTCGTTCCCTTCCTAGGCCTCGCCGTCGTCCATCGCCCTGGTGCTCTCGGCGCGGCCTGGTCAACATGGTCAACGACCGACGCATCTGAAGTGGACTGTACGTGGAGAGGCTAGCAGCTGGGTCCACGGCCGCACGCAAGGAAATGCCTCCTTATTACGCGCAAAATAATGATTCCTCCACCTGACATCTGGGACCCACCGAAAGGGCCTCTGTATTTCGCGAAAAAACATTACCACCGCTGACAGCTTGGACCCACCAGCTATATCTTCGCACGCAAGGAAGTGCCTCCTTATTACGCACAAAAAAATGAATACTCCCCCCGCTAGCTGGGACCCAGTATAGTGGCAGGCTGACTTGTGGGCCTACTAAGTTGACGGGAACGGAGGGCTTTGTCAACTTAGTCAATATGCACGATTCTAGCTCTAGTGACCGTACGATGTCCATCCAACGGCCGTAGTGCTTCTTCAACCTCTGGTCTTCTTGCTCCAGCCGCCCAAACTAGCGTCGGTCGAGCCTCGTGCTCCCGCCTCCCGTGGCCGGCTGCGATGCGGCGGAGGCCTCACCGCCCCCTACTACTCCCACCGCTGGCCAGGCCATCCCTCTACTCACCCACACCCCCTGTTATTCTGCGGCGACGGCAGCCTCACCCCGCAGCGAACCAGTGAACCCTCATACTCCTCTACGCGTGGGCATCCACTGTCGCGTCTTCCCCGGCTCCGCGTCGTCCCCTTCCTAGGCCTCGCCGTCGTCCACCGCGCTGGTGCTCTCGGCGCGGCGTGGTCAACGTGGTCAAGGAACGGCTTCCATCGGACGTGGACTGTACGTGGAGAGGCTGACAGGTAGGTCCACGGCCGCAGCAAGGAAGTGCCTCCTTATTACGCGCAAAATAATTATTCCTCCACCTGACAGCGGGGACCCACCGGACGGGCCATCGTATTTCGTGAAAAAAATGTTTCCCCCTGACTGCTGGGACCCACCACCTACATCTTCGCACGCAAGGAAGTGCGTTCGGGCAAAAAAAACGATTCGCCCCCCTGACTGCTGGGACCCACCAGCTACATCTTCGCACGCAAGGAAGTGCCTGACAGTCGGGACCCACCTGGTCGAAGCGTACGTAGCGTTGTCATTCTGGTCGCGAACGTGTACGTACATACTGGTCAATGTAGAGGCGCGCACATGTCGTAGTAGAGGTGCGCACGTAGCATGTACACGTATGTACAACGGCCAGGGTGCAAGAAAGTAAATACGGCCACGTACGTGCATACGGGCGGGGTCTCAAACGCCTACTCGCGCATACGTACGGCTAGGGCTCGTGTACATGGCTGGGTTGGAACGGAGAAACAACGTCGTCGTCGTGTTCATGGGGAGCCAACCGGCTGGGTCGGAACGGAATGCGTCGTTGTGTTCATCGGGAGGGCTTGGACGGAACAGCCGATGGAAACGAGGCCTGGAGTACCGCAGAACGGAGGAAACGGCCTTGTGTTCGACCGGCCACGGTCGAAACGAGTTCCTGTTCATCGGGAGGGGTCTGGCGTACCGCAAAACGGAGGAAACGGACCTCCTACGGTCGAAATGGGGGTCCTGTTGATCGGGAGGGGTGTGGCGTACCGCAAAACGAAGGAAACGGACTTGTGTTGGAGCGCTACGGTCGAAACGGGGGTCCTGTTCATCGGGAGGGGTGTGGCGTACCGCAAAACGGGACTCCACGGGATACTGTTCATCTCCACCGTCGACCTCTCCAGCCTCCACAGGCTACTGTTCATCCACCGTCGACCTCCTCCAGCCTCCACCTACGACTGTTCATCCATGGGCTCCTGTTCATCCAGCCTCCACCGCGCACTACTCCACCGGCTACTGTTCAACCAGCCCTCTCCACGGGCTCCTGTTCAACCACCCCTCCACGGGCTACTGTTCATCCACCCCTCCACTGTCTACTGTTCATCCAACCCTCCACGGGGTGGTCCTATTCATCTAGCCCTCCACGGGGTCCTGTTCAACCAGCCCCAACCGGCTCGATCGATTGGGGTTCTGTTCATCCAGAGGCAACACCACGGGGTCCTGTTCATCCACCCCCACCGGGAACTGTTCATCCAAACCCCCCCAGCAACGCTCACTGTTCATCCAGAGGCAGCATCGATCGCCTTCAGTTAGCAGCAGTAGTGAAGGAATCGCTCGATCGGGTTCAGTTAACAGCCATCGATCGATCGCTCGGGTTTAGTAACGCGTAGCCTGCAGTGCAATCGCTCGGGTTCAGTTAGAGCCCAACGCCCCGCTCGGGTTCAGTTAGAGCCCAACGCCTCGCACCCACGCGCGTGCGTGTACGAGAGAAACGCGCATCGCTCAGCCCCGACACCCACCATAATCGGGAACACCCCGATATTTTCCTCGCCCTCGCTTCTACCACGGTTTTTTCCATCATGGACGGCCCAAAGAATGTCATGCAGCTGTGTCTCCGGCCCGCCCAGGACGAAAAGCCCATTTTCTGTCATGATTTTTTGTCATAGAAGTAGGAGCCCACCACATCTATGATGATACCGGGTTTGGTCACAATTATCGTCATAGAAGTGTCATAAGTATGACAGAAAAAAAATTCGTTTGGCCCAAAATGTCACGGATGTGTCTTTTTTTGTAGTGCATGAATCTTAAAATAGTTTTTTTTATAAAACTAATTAATTTTGAACTAGATGAACTATAAGAATTAAATGCACATCTACATCATGCATATATGACTCAAAGCTTACATGCTATAGTGTGTTATTTATTCATAATTTGGTTACAAATCTCATGCGTGCAATGCACGTGTACCTTACTAGTTGGTAGTAGTAAGAAACAAATTCCGGGTTTGGCACGAGCTCATACTGCGGGAGCACCACAAGGCATGCCGCAGAGTTACATTTCCCTCTCAGGGCCCACCGGACCGAGCTTCAGTGGCTTAGTGCACCGGCCTATGAGTCAATGACATGCGAACCTTAAATGTGGCTGGCCCACATGTCATTCTCATGGTGGTGGCATGGTTCGCGACTCACTCATTCAAGATGAACCAGCCGGTGGTGGTGTGGCCGTGGGGAGGGTGCCACAGCTGGGCGTCGAGGCATTACGAGGCGTAGATGGCCACACCGGTGGGTACTACCTGTAGTACAGAAGTACTCCAGCTGAGGATTGATGCCCGAGACGAAATGTGTCACAGCCACTGATGAAAATTCGATGGTGCGGGAGTACGGATCAGAGCAGGCAAACCACGTCCAATCGGGTGTGGCTATGGTAGAAGGTTGATGGTCGCCGCAGTTTAGCTGGCCCGCATGTCATGCACACAAAGGCGGAGGAGCGGTGGGGCCGAGAGGGATGAGGCGCACATCGGGGGACGTCGTGCTGTGGGTTGGAGCGGCATCGTGGGAATCGCGTGTGGGTGTGGCAGTGGTAGAAACAAGGAACGTGATGGTCGCCGTGGTTCAACTTCCATGGACAAGCTGTCATGTCTGCTGACACATGCATTGCATACCGCTCACTGCAAGGAGCAGTAGTAGAGAAAACTTGTTCCAAAGATACCATTTTTCCGATAAAATTCTCGAGATATCATTAGTTTTTACACATGGGATTACTCCTGCAAGGGTCAATCACAACAGGTGTTTTGTAAAAAAATGCATCTTGATGTTCCCTGATATGCACGGGCATCTTGCTAGTTATAGAAGAAGCCCACACGGGCATCTTGCTAGTTATAGAAGAAGCCCACACGGGCATCTTGCCGCAGGGTGTGCCACCGACCCAAACTCAATTTTTTTTCAGCGTCGCGTGGCCGTAGTTTGGCACACCCCTCTCCACATTTGCAAATAAGGCCTTCCCTCATTCATCCTTCTCTTTCACAAGATAAACTACTGATACAAATGCATCTTGATGTTCCGTGCAACGCACGAGGATGTTTCCTTGGGGGTCTCTCCAGCGCGGCGTGGTCGTAGTTGCAAGTTGACGCCCTTGAGATGCCGACGTTGAGGGGCACTCGGGTTTTGTCTGATGAGCAGGTAAGATGAGTTTGATCACGTAGTAAATGCATTCTAAAGACTACTTCCATGTCCATTTCCTAATTCTCCCCCTGCCCACTGTTTCACAGGTTAGGCTCAGTGCGAGTGGAGATTGGCTTGCATATGTACGGGAGGGTACCAACATCAATTTGCACAACATTTACAACGGTGACACTGTTCCCGTAGAACCTTTGTCCAACATTGGGATCAACCATGCAATGGGCCACCACCTGAATGGGTACGATGGAACCACGGTGACATTGAAGAAGATAGCACAAACCTTGCACATGGCGGTCAAAGGTGCACGATGCTGTCTGCGGTCGATTTGTTGCCATACGAGTACGAAGACGTTGTGCTCCTTTCTAACCGCATCTTTGCGGTGACAAACCAGGGGACTTGTTTCGTATGGGACACATCCTACGGTATACTCCCTCTCTCCCAGTTTATTTGTTTTGAATTTTTTCATTTTATAAGTTTCAAATTCAAATTTAGAGCTCCCCATCACATGTTGAGATTACAATGTCCATTAAATCGTTGCGTGCATGTATAGTAAAGAAACAAATCTCGAGTTTGGCACGAGTTCGTGCAGCGGTAGCACCACAAGGCCTAGCGCAGGAGTTACATTTACCTCTCGGGGCCCTTGGGTCTGAGCTTTAGCGCCTTACGACACCTGCCTTTGAGTCAATAACATGTGGACCCGATAGGTGGCTGGTCCACATGTAATGCTCCTGAAGGCAGAGGGGTAGTGGGGCCGAGAGGGGTGAGCCGCAGGTCGGGAGACGTGTGGTGTCATGGGTTCGAGCGGCGTCGTGGTAATCGCGTGTGGCTGTGGTAGAAACTTGATGCTCGCCGCATTTCAGTTGGCCCACATGTCATGCACACAAAGGCAGAGGGGCGGTGCGGCCGAGAGGGGTGCGGCGCACGTCGGGGGACGTGGTGCCGTGGGTTGGAGCGGCGTCGTGTGAATCGCGAGTGGCAGTGGATGAAACGTGATGTTCGCCGTAGTTGAACTTCCATGGACAAGCTGTCATGTCTACGGACACATGCATTGCATACCGATCACTGGAAGGAGTAGTAGAGAAAGCTAGGCGGATAAATAGTTCCTTATAGTCAAGCGGACCCACGCTACTACTTGTTCCAAAGACATGCACACCATCGAAATAGTCCATCTATATCAATATTCACAGAGAGGGAATAATTTTTTTACAAGAGAGGAAATAGTTCATCCATCCATAATGCCCTGCTGCTGGTGCAGCATCTTCTTCTTCTTCTTCTTCTTCTTCTTCTTCTTGTTCTTATTTTCTGTGGGAGACGGCTTCGCAACAAGCTCTCTGGACCTTGCAGCTATCTCGAAACTCACACGGGCATCGAGGGCAGCATATTTTATCCGCTCGTACGTCAAGGGATAATTCTCCCATCCAGACAACCTTAATGCCAGCGTATCATCACCCTTTTCAAGATTTGTTTCGAGCACAAAATTTGCTACGTCGAATAGGGATGGTGTCGGTTTATCACAATCTTCTACAGGAATTTTTATTTTGGTTTGTACGTCAGCGATGCTTTTCAAAACAAGGTTGTACGGCTCCAACTTTTGTTTGTCCCCTGCGATGGCTGCCCCACAGAAGTATATGTCCTCCCGAGACAAGAAATCATGAAGCTCACCTGGTATGGAGGGCGCGTATATGATGTGGTACACCAAAACATCATCTTCGAGGCACAGCTGAAGGACGGCGGCGCGTTGGATCTTCCCAGTGGCACGCTCCGTGTACTCTGCGTTTTGACCGATGACCTTCATCTCCACCTTTTGGAGGGAGTTGGATACATTGTTGATCCACTTCCGAACAACCCTTGGGTGGTCGGTGGCTGTGGCAACTATGGTCAATGAGCCTTTGACGAGGACATGTTGGACGCTAAAAACCTGCATCTCGATCTCTTTCACCATTTGGAACCGCTGGACCGGAGGGCTATGGTTTGGAGAATTAGGATTAGATGGCTAGTCTAACTGAAGAAGATGATTATTTATAGGGGCTTCGGAATTACTCTAGGAGGATGTGAAGAGGTTAAAACAATGTGAATGCAGTGTGGTTTGGATGCAAATGAAGATGGAGTAGTGAAGAAGCCGAGGAAAATCAGTTCCTGATGGAGAAGTAAATGGGAGAAGTGGCTTGCAGGCAATTGATTAGACGGCTAGGTAGACTAAATGAAAAGGCAATGCGGGTAGACTGAGGAGTGGGGCATGTCCCTATACATTCCCATCCTTCTAGCGCTACATGTGCCACTGGCTAGTTGAGGTCACTCTTTCGAATCACCGTGGCGAGACATTTTATGATTCCTTTTTATTTCTGCACCACTCCTGATAGGTGGGACCTATGCAAACGGATAAAAAATGTGTCGTAGCTGGTTCGGATGGATATTGGCACGTGCGTGGGAGACACAACATTCTCTAGTTAAGGAATATGCAGTTATCCTCAAAAAAGAGAAGTCCTTCTTCGCGCTTCCGCATGCACGAGAATTTGATTCTGCTTGCAATATGGATGATACCTGGAGGATGAAGTGAACCCAGAGGCATGCTAGCATGGGAGTACTACTCATGTTCCTACTACTCCTACTAGTAGTAGTACAACTGTGGTACACTTGATGGTCAAAATACTATTATTCATCCGGTTCTCACAGTGAAGTGACAAGACCCTGCGCCCGAGGTGACACCAGTCCAGGCAGCGTGTTTGGGTTACCAAAGTCAGCCTCACCTTGTGCACTGTGCAGTCACTGTCACAGCCGCTATATAGCATGCCTCACCTCGTCTCCCTCTCCCCTAGCACCACTCCATCTCCATCTCCGTCTTGCCAAAGATCTTGAGGTCACTCTTCATCATCTCACTGTGCCCCCGCGTACCCTCGCCTTGCTCGCCTCCCCCAGTACCACTATTCCCTCGCTAGCCGCTCCAGCACCGAGAGCCTTCTCCCCCATAAATCAAGCCCCCCAAAACCCCACCTTCCAAACTCCACCATGGCTGAACGCGAACCGCGCAGCATCCATATGAACCGCGATTGGAGCAATCTCCCCAGTGACGTCCCCAACCTCTTTTGTTCGTGTATGGATATGTTGAGCGCCATGCGGCTGGCTGCATGCTCGAGGGGCATGCACACGGCCATCGTCAAAGCGAGGCCTAAGCTTTTCAAGACACCCTGCTTGCTGCTATCTGGTCTTGCGAGATTTGCTCACCATGATACGGAGGCGTACATGATGCCCCTCGACTTCAATCCGACCTCCATTAGCCGAAACTTCTTTGCAGGTATGTAGTGCGTCGCCGTACATCATTTCCCTCGACTTCGATCCGATCACCATCGCCCGAAACTTCTTGCAGGTATGTACTGGGTCGGCATGAACTCCCACTGGATGGCTGTCGTCAGAGAAGACGAGAAAAAGTTGGTGCTCGTGAACTTCCAGACCTCCCATGAGATTATCCTTCCTCCGTTGGATGATATAGAGTTTTACCGTCGCGGTCCAAGTCATCTAGATTACGTGGTCAGTTGGACGCACCCTTGTTTGCAAAAGATTGTAATCTCCCAAGTGCCTACACGACATGCGGATTACGCAGACTTCAAGCTAATTGCCATGTTCAACAAGGGACTCGCCTATCTTTCCGCCGGTGCCTTCTTTAGCTGGAGACAGCTCAGCTCGCAGTGGATCGTCGTCAAAGCTGATACACACTTCTGTGATGCTATTGAACACAATGGCATCATCTACGCGATCGACAAAGCAGATGGCACCACGTATTGCTGGGACGGCGCATGTAAGTTGTTTCCGCCTGATGTTAATGATGACGCCATGACACTGTTTGAACTTTTTGTGATGATTGACATATCCCTGTTTGAGCAGAATTTGAGTAGAACTATGGCAATGTATTAGAGACGACGTAAATCAGCTATATTTGGAATGAGTTAATTCATGCGATTGTGACCATTTCATTACAACCAATTTGTACCTCTGAATAATCAAACGGTTACGAAGATATTGATATTCTCCTTATTTTATAGTAATCTATATACTAATAAATATGAGTGTGTATCAATGGCCATGTTAGTTTCCTCATTTTCATGATGTAGAAACATGCATCACACTGTTGGTTTCATCTAACCATACATTAGGGAAGTAAATGTGCATATGGAGAACTCTATATTTGGAAGTAGTGAAATCATGTAATGCTTACCATGTGTATATACCTATGTTCGCCCTTCAGCAATCAATGGCTAGAATAATATGCTCACAAAAATTTTGCCCACAGAACATGAGTATATAACAATGCATGGTCTATTAGTTTCCTTGAAGAATTTGTTTGTGAGGACAGAACATGATTACATAACATGCATGACATGGTAGTTTCTTGTGAAGAATCAATTGTGAGATAACATGAGTATAACCATGCATGGTACTTCTATATTTTCGAACCCAGTATACATTTCCCTGTATTTTCCTTCCAGTTCCAGCAGGGACATATCAATGCTGTTTCTTGCATTATCCTACTCATACTCTGAACAATGCTGATCTTACATTAACAATGCCTGTCCTTTTTGATATGATGCAGTGTCCCTACAGTTACTGCCCTTTGTAATCACACCACCTTTGCCAAAAATAGGGAAGCACAACTGGTTCCTCGCTCGATCAAACGACGGCAAAAGACTGATGATCATTCGTACACATGAGCTGGAAAAGTTATATTGCAAAAACCCCATTGTATGCAAGCACCGTGAAATACGTGAGTATCCGGACAGTGGCTGTTACGTCTATGAGCAGGATACCAGCTTGTTGGAGCCTTCAGGATTTTTGAGTTGAAGGCGGGTAAACAGCCTTGGTTCGCACTCTCTGTTTCTCGGACTCAATTATCCGATTAACCAGGAGATCACCGTTGGCAAGGACCTTGATGGCAGAGAGGCTCTGTTTGCTATGGAAAACTATGTCTACACGGCGAGCCCTAGGAGTCGGGAGCAAACTCCCCTGATTGTCAATGATACAGCCTGCAGCCAAAAGAAGGTGAGAATGAAAAAGGCATCTGGATTAACTTTCATCCTTGGATGTGTCGAGTCCGACAGGCAGTGATGTGGTTCAAGCCTTCAGGTTGATAGGTAATTGGGTCGTTGCGTCGAAAGGGTGGAGTACTGGTGTCTCCGGATTACTGGTGGCTAAACCGGGGCTGCAAATTATGATGATGTTGGATCATCCCTCTTCGAATGACTTGTTGTCTTTGCTGCTTGTTCTGGAAGGGTAGTTCTCTCTTTTTTTATGCATATTCCTTGTCATTTGGTCATCCTCGTCTATGTCACTCTTACTATGTAATGGTTGCCTCTATTTAGAATGTCATTCTCGTCTAGATCACGAGAGTCTGAGCGCTGCAGATTGGTGCGTTTTGGTGGTGTAGCAAGACTTCTTATGAACTAGCATGTCTTGTTGTTTATGTCAGTATTAGTCACTAGTCAGTGTTTGAATGTTGTATATATTGTTGTTTCAAACTGTTTATTTTCTCGAACTGCTGGTGGGCTAAATGAGGGCATCACCATTCTCCAGTGTTCAGAGTATATCTCCTTTTTTCAAGTTACTAGCAAGATGTCCGTGCGTTGCACGCAACATCAAGATCTTGTGGGAGAATTGGGACTCTTGTGCGCCGACATGTGGGCGCCACCGGTGTTTTCGTGCGCTTGCGCGCCGAGAGCATATTGGCGTGTGTTCGAAATTCATGCTACCTTTTCATCCCCAATCTCCCGCCCCTCCCCCACCTCTGGAATCTCGATTCCTACTCCAGTTCCCCCAAATCCCCCTCCTGTATTCCCTATACTCAAGCGCACTATCATGTCGCCGGTCAACGCGGATCTCCGAGCCGGAGATCCTGAGGTCCGTCCTGCCTTCGGGCGCTGCGTGCTGCCGCTCAACAGTGGCATGGCGGTGCTTGACAACCAGTTTGCCGGCAAAGTGCTGATGGTAACCATCAACGGCGACCGACCTCACGTCTCGCTGGACAACCTTGTCAAAGCTCTTGGCATTGCGCACAGCATCCAAATAAGTGACTTGCCCGTCAAAGTCTGTCCGCCACCGGCTGATTTCTTTGTCAGGTTCCGAACAACTTTCGACTGCAGTCGTGTGTTCGAATCTTCCCGGCGTTTGTTCTGCGATGGCGCGCTGGTGAGCTTTGATCGGTGGCACCCAGGATGGGGTTCGATGCCCTCTGAGCTTGAGGTTTTAACAAAGCTTACCTTCCACGGCATGCCTCGGCGTGCTTGGAGTAGCGAGTCCATGAATGAGCTTATCAACGACCTTGGAGGTGAGCTCATAAGTATGTTTGTTCCTCCAGACAGCTGGGCTCTGACGGTTATGGCATGGATGAAGAAGCCGCCCACCATACCGAAGGTGATTGGTGTTGAGATACCGGTGCAGGAACCGGGGTTGTACTATTCGTCGCCACCAAGGCCGCCGCGGACCACATTAGGGATGTACCTATATCGAGTGTTTGTGCATGTGAAGAAGTGGTCAATCCATCAATCGAAGTCCTGCCGCCGCCGCTGGTGCCCGGGTCCGTCGACGACGTCCATTACAGGAGTCAACGTTAGACTTTACCCGTGTTGCTCGGAACCATGGATGGCACAGGGCCTACTCCATCGCGCGGCAGAGGCCACTGCTTCTTTAGGAAAAGAGGCAGGGCTGGCTGCCTGGATGTGCTCTAATTTGAGGTAACAACTGAATCCTGTCAGATACTAGTTAAATCCGAGCTATGGGTGTGAAGCACTGATGTGCCAGTACATTTGATTGTGACTTGTTCTGTTTTTTACCTGAATTTTTTTTAGAAAGGGTTGTACGTCAACTTAATGTTCTAGCAGAACTTATATATTGTGTTGTCTGTCTGTTTTCTTTGCACAGCATTCAAGATATTTCCCCGTCATTGATAAAGACGATGAACCATTATGTACGAGTTCATTGGTTTCAACATAGCCCTACCCATAGCGATCCATTGCTTCCACCCTGATTGTGCCGCCTGCGTGAAATTTTTGTATGCAAGTTCAGTGTGCTATAATGTTCTATATGATTGTGTCAACTATATAAGTTTTTACTGAGCATCATCAATGCATATGGCTGAAAGATGTATTTACGAGCATCGACCGATGGGTCTCTCTCTCTCACACACACACACACACATGCACAAGTGGGACCCGTTGAATTATTTCTTCGCTCGTGACAGCTTTTAACTAGGTCCCGCTGTACTCTAACTTTTTTCTTAAGTTATTAATTGAGCTTAGTGACTTCAAAAAGTTGTACAGAAGCCTTGTTTGGGCCTTTCTGGCGTCGCTGAATGTGGGCTGAGTAGCCATGTAAGGTTGTACTGTACTACACAGGCCTTTTTTCAACATCAGCACTGGGCCGATAGTTGTACACAATCCGGGTCAACTTGTTATTCTCTGCCCCACTGGGCTGCAAATCTTTCCTAGGAGGGATGCATTAGGCTTAACAAGAAAATGGGCTTTAAGAAATAATAAATGGGATGTAATTATAAAAACTGGGCAGTAACTATAAAAAATGCACCAAACACGTAATTAGTTTATAAAATATTACTTTTGGATTTTGAAAATTTTAATTTCATTAATTGTTGCGCGCGCAATGTTTCGTTGGATTTTAACGTAATACAATTTTATATTGAAATTGTATTTAATCTGACTAGAAATTTCGGGATAAAAACATTCCGGATCCTATCAAAATGTGGGAATTTTTTATTGAATTCTGTTTTGAACGGTTGGTTGAAATTATTAATCGTTGTCCTAGCTAGAAAATGGGCTGTACTTTTAACAAACTGTAAATGGGCTGTAGTAAATTTCATTAGAATTCAAAAATGGGTTGTACATTCTTACAAATCGCAAATGGGCTATAAGTTCTCTGCCACACACTTGTGGGCCTACTAAGTTGACGCGTCCCCTAAAAAAAGTAAGTTTGACGCGTATGCAAGGCTTTGTCAACTTATAGTCAATACACGGTTCTAGCAGCAGTGTCCATTGGATGTCCATCCAACGGATGTCGTGCTTCTTCTTCAATCTCGGATATTCTAGCTTCAGCCGCCCAAAAAATGATTCCTCCTGACATCTGGGGCGCACCGTTTCAGAGGCTGACCTATGGGCCTACTAAGTTGACGCGTACCAAGGGCTTTGTCAACTTAGTCAATATAAACGATTCTAGCTGCAGTGACCGTACGATGTCCATCCAACGGCCGTCGTGATTCTTCAACCTCTGGTCTTCTTGCTCCAGCCGCCCAAAGCAGTGCCGGTCGTGCTGCCTGCTCCTGCCTCCCGTGGCCGGCTGTGCTGCCGCGGAGGCCTCACCGCCCCCTACCACTCCCACCGCTGGCCAGGCCCTCCGGTGACGGCAACCTCACACCGCAGCCGAACCAGTGAACCCTTGTACTCCTCTCCGCGTGGGCATCTACTTCCGCGTCTTCCCCGGCTCCGCGTCGTCCCCTTCCTAGGCCTCATCGTCGTCCACCGCCCTGGTGCTCTCGGCGCGGCGTGGTCAACGCGGTCAAGGAACGACTTCCATCGGAAGAGTACTATACGTGGAGAGGCTGACAGCTGGGTCCACGGCCGCAGCAAGGAAGTGCCTCCTTATTACGCGGAAAATAATGATTTCTCCACCTGATAGCAGGGACACACCGGACGGGCCACCATATTTCGCGAAAAAAACGTTCCCCCTGACTGCTGGGACCCACCAGCTACATCTTCGCACACAAGGAAGTGCGTCCATATTACAGGAAAAAATGATTCGCCCCCATGACTGCTAGGACCCACCAGCTACATTGGCACACAAGGAAGTGCCTGACAGTTGGGACCCACCTGGTCGAACCGTACATAGCATTGTCATTCTGATCGCGAACGTGTACGTACATACGATCGATCTGTGTGCAGGCTGCAGCGATGAACCGTGGTCGTGTAAGGAAGGGCACGTGTCGTAGTAGAGGCGCACACGTAGCATGTACACGTACGTACATCGGCCAGGGTGCAAGAAATTAAATACGACCACGTACGTACATATGGGCGGGGTCTCGAACGCCTACTCGCGCATACGTACGGCCAGGGCTCGCGTACATGGCTGGGTTAGAACGGAGAAACTACTTCGTCGTCGTGTTCATGGGGAGGCAACCGGCTGGGTCAGAACAGAATGCGTCATCATGTTCATCGGGAGCCAACCGACTTGGATGGAACAGCCGATGGAAACGAGGCCTGGCGTACCGCGGAATGGAGAAAACGGCCTTGTGTTCGACCAGCCACGGTCGAAATGGGATCCTGTTCATCGGGAGGGGTCTGGCGTACCGCAAGACGGAGGAAATGGACTTCTCTTGGTCGAAACGGGGTCCTGTTGATCGGGAGGGTGATACGTCTCCAACGTATCTATAATTTTTGATGTATTCATGCCATGTTTATAATATTTCTACATGATTTTGGTATGATTTGGTTATAACTAACCCGGACTGACGCTGTTTTCAGCAGAACTACTGTGGTGTTGTTTTTGTGCAGAAATAAAAGTTCTCGGAATGCGCTGAAAATCAACGGAGATTTTTTCTGTAAAATATAAAAAATACCAGAACGAAGAGTTACCGGAGGGGAGTCCCGTGGGCCCCACGAGGGTGGATGGCGTTCCCACCCCCCTAGGGCGTGCCCCCTGCCTCGTGGACTCCCTGTAGGGCCCCTGACTTGTTCTCGACGCCAACTTCTCCTATAAATCCCCAAACTTCCAAAACATAACCTAGATCGGGAGTTCCGCCGCCGCAAGCCTCTGTAGCCACCAAAAACCAATCGGGACCCTGTTCCTGCACCCTGCCGGAGGGGGGATCCCTCACCAGTGGCCATATTCATCATCCCGGTGCTCTCCATGATGAGGAGGGAGTAGTTCACCCTCGGGGCTGAGGGTATGTACCAGTAGCTATGTGTTTGATCTCTCTCTCACTCTTGTGTTCTTGATTTGGCACGATCTTGATGTATCGCGAGCTTTGTTATTATAGTTAGATCTTATGATGTTTCTCCCCCTCTACTCTCTTGTAATGGATTGAGTTTTCCCTTTGAAGTTATCTTATCGGATTGAGTCTTTAAGGATTTGAGAACACTTTATGTATGTTTTGCATGTGCTTATCTGTGGTGACAATGGGATATTCACGTGATCTACTTGATGTATGTTTTGGTGATCAACTTGCGGGTTCAGTGACCTTGTGAACTTATGCATAGGGGTTGGCACATGTTTTCGTCTTGACTCTCCGGTAGAAACTTTGGGGCGCTCTTTGAAGTACTTTGTGTTGGTTTGAATAGATGAATCTGAGATTGTGTGATGCATATCGTATAATCATACCCGTGGATACTTGAGGTGACATTGGAGTATCTAGGTGACATTAGGGGTTTGGTTGATTTGTTTCTTAAGGTGTTATTCTAGTACAAACTCTAGGATTGATCGAACGGAAAATAGCTTCGTGTTATTTTACTACGGACTCTTGAATAGATCGATCAGAAAGGATAACTTTGAGGTGGTTTCGTACCCTACAATAATCTCTTCGTTTGTTCTCCGCTATTAGTGAATTTGGAGTGACTCTTTGTTGCATGTTGAGGGATAGTTATATGATCCAGTTATGTTATTATTGTTGAGAGAACTTGCACTAGTGAAAGTATGAACCCTAGGCCTTGTTTCCTAGCATTGCAATACCGTTTACGCTCACTTTTATCACTTGCTACCTTGTTGTTTTTATAATTTCAGATTACAAAAACCTATATCTACCATCCATATTGCACTTGTATCACCATCTCTTCGCCGAACTAGTGCACCTATACAATTTACCATTGTATTGGGTGTGTTGGGGACACAAGAGACTCTTTGCTATTTGGTTGTAGGGTTGTTTGAGAGAGACCATCTTCATCCTACGCCTCCCACGGATTGATAAACCTTAGGTCATCCACTTGAGGGAAATTTGCTACTGTCCTACAAACCTCTGCACTTGGAGGCCCAACAATGTCTACAAGAAGAAGGTTGTGTTGTAGACATCAAGCAATTTCCGGCGCCGTTGCCGGGGAGGTGAGTGCAGGTATATCTTTAGACCTTGTAATCGAATCTTTTAGTTTCTTGTTTTATCACTAGTTTTGTTTATAAAAGAAAACTACAAAAAAATGGAATTGAGGGTGCCTCATATGCTTCATCTTTTTAATATCTTTCGTGAAAATAAGGATTTCGATAATTGTGCCAAAATGCTAGAAGAAGAATGCATTAAAATGTTTGGCACTAAATCTTTGAATGATGAGCACGATTGCAATGTTGTTAGTACGAACTCTTTGAATATCCATAGTACTAATGATGATTGCACTAGTCATGATGAAAATGTCTCTTATAAGCATGTCAACTTTTGTGGAGTACATAGAGTTTGCAAGTACACACCAAATAGAGAAGATAGATTTTGCAAGAGGCATAAGTATTTAGAAACTAAATGGTTGCAAGAAAGGCTAGATGTTTGTGCTGAAAATTTAAATTTTCTTAGCCATCCTTGTTAACTTTGCAATGAACGTGGTCATTTAAATATCCAATGCAAATTGTTTCATGATCGAATCGTGTCCAAAAATTGTGATGACTTGATTTCCCTTGCGCATCATAATGAACTTAGTTTGCTTTTGGGTTATGAAGAAATCAAACATATAACTAAGGATATTCCAGAATTTTCCCTTGAGAGAGTTCTTGATTTTGATCTAGAAGAAATTTTTTGTATTGTGCAGTGAATTGTATTGTCCAGAACATAACCTAGATCGGGAGTTCCGCCGCCGCAAGCCTCTGTAGCCACCAAAAACCAATCGGGACCCTGTTCCTGCACCCTGCCGGAGGGGGGATCCCTCACCAGTGGCCATATTCATCATCCCGGTGCTCTCCATGATGAGGAGGGAGTAGTTCACCCTCGGGGCTGAGGGTATGTACCAGTAGCTATGTGTTTGATCTCTCTCTCACTCTTGTGTTCTTGATTTGGCACGATCTTGATGTATCGCGAGCTTTGTTATTATAGTTAGATCTTATGATGTTTCTCCCCCTCTACTCTCTTGTAATGGATTGAGTTTTCCCTTTGAAGTTATCTTATCGGATTGAGTCTTTAAGGATTTGAGAACACTTGATGTATGTTTTGCATGTGCTTATCTGTGGTGACAATGGGATATTCACGTGATCTACTTGATGTATGTTTTGGTGATCAACTTGCGGGTTCAGTGACCTTGTGAACTTATGCATAGGGGTTGGCACATGTTTTCGTCTTGACTCTCCGGTAGAAACTTTGGGGCGCTCTTTGAAGTACTTTGTGTTGGTTTGAATAGATGAATCTGAGATTGTGTGATGCATATCGTATAATCATACCCGTGGATACTTGAGGTGACATTGGAGTATCTAGGTGACATTAGGGGTTTGGTTGATTTGTTTCTTAAGGTGTTATTCTAGTACAAACTCTAGGATTGATCGAACGGAAAATAGCTTCGTGTTATTTTACTACGGACTCTTGAATAGATCGATCAGAAAGGATAACTTTGAGGTGGTTTCGTACCCTACAATAATCTCTTCGTTTGTTCTCCGCTATTAGTGAATTTGGAGTGACTCTTTGTTGCATGTTGAGGGATAGTTATATGATCCAGTTATGTTATTATTGTTGAGAGAACTTGCACTAGTGAAAGTATGAACCCTAGGCCTTGTTTCCTAGCATTGCAATACCGTTTACGCTCACTTTTATCACTTGCTACCTTGTTGTTTTTATAATTTCAGATTACAAAAACCTATATCTACCATCCATATTGCACTTGTATCACCATCTCTTCGCTGAACTAGTGCACCTATACAATTTACCATTGTATTGGGTGTGTTGGGGACATAAGAGACTCTTTGCTATTTGGTTGTAGGGTTGTTTGAGAGAGACCATCTTCATCCTACGCCTCCCACGGATTGATAAACCTTAGGTCATCCACTTGAGGGAAATTTGCTACTGTCCTACAAACCTCTGCACTTGGAGGCCCAACAATGTCTACAAGAAGAAGGTTGTGTTGTAGACATCAAGCAATTTCCGGCGCCGTTGCCGGGGAGGTGAGTGCAGGTATATCTTTAGACCTTGTAATCGAATCTTTTAGTTTCTTGTTTTATCACTAGTTTTGTTTATAAAAGAAAACTACAAAAAAATGGAATTGAGGGTGCCTCATATGCTTCATCTTTTTAATATCTTTCGTGAAAATAAGGATTCCGATAATTGTGCCAAAATGCTAGAAGAAGAATGCATTAAAATGTTTGGCACTAAATCTTTGAATGATGAGCACGATTGCAATGTTGTTAGTACGAACTCTTTGAATATCCATAGTACTAATGATGATTGCACTAGTCATGATGAAAATGTCTCTTATAAGCATGTCAACTTTTGTGGAGTACATAGAGTTTGCAAGTACACACCAAATAGAGAAGATAGATTTTGCAAGAGGCATAAGTATTTAGAAACTAAATGGTTGCAAGAAAGGCTAGATGTTTGTGCTGAAAATTTAAATTTTCTTAGCCATCCTTGTTAACTTTGCAATGAACGTGGTCATTTAAATATCCAATGCAAATTGTTTCATGATCGAATCGTGTCCAAAAATTGTGATGACTTGATTTCCCTTGCGCATCATAATGAACTTAGTTTGCTTTTGGGTTATGAAGAAATCAAACATATAACTAAGGATATTCCAGAATTTTCCCTTGAGAGAGTTCTTGATTTTGATCTAGAAGAAATTTTTTGTATTGTGCAGTGAATTGCATTGAAAATCCTTATATTGCCAATTACATAAAGACAAGAAAACAAATAGACGATGAAGAGAATACTAATGAAAGGAAAGAGACTTCCCAATATTCTCCTATTATTTCTTATGATGAATCAGGTAATGAGGAGGAGCCTTCTATTCAACCAATCTCATTAATAAGGAGCTCCAAAAAGAGGATTAAACCCACACATGATGCGAAGAAGAAAAATAAAAGACGGAGAAGCAAAGGTAAAAAGGTATCCCTCCCAAATGATGTTGCTCCTATTACTCATTGTGATGATGATAATTGCTATACTATTGGTGCTATCCATACTATTAATGATGAGAGTGATTACGCTTATGATATGAAAAGGACCAAGCTTGGGGATGCTATGTTTGATGAGAAAGACATGTTTGAGAATTTATTTGCTGCAATTAATGTTTGTCCCAAGCTTGGGGATGCTATGTTTAATGAAGATGATATTTTTAGCTTCCCAAGTTTTGATGAGCAAATTTATTATGATGATAGCATGCCTCCTATTTATGATGATTATTGTGATGACAATTATGCTATAAAAAGTAGTGATGATTATATTTATAAAACTTGTCATGATTATGATTACCCTTTTTCTAAACATTACTCTTTTAATGTGGAAACAATTTATAGTATTCGAGTTTCTTATGATACTCCCACTATTCCGAATGAGAAGAATTTTGCTTATGTGGAGAGTATTAAATTTTCTATGCTTGTAGATCATGAAAAGAATGCTTTATGTGATGGTTATATTGTTGAATTAATTCATGATGCTACTGAAAATTATTATGAGGGAGGAACATATGCTTGTAGGAATTGCAATAATATCAAGTTTCCTCTCTATGTGCTTAAAGTTTTGAAGTTATGCTTGTTTTGCCTTCCTATGCTAGTTGATTATTGTTCCCATAAGTTGTTTGCTCACAAAATCCCTATGCATAGGAAGTGGGTTAGACTTAAATGTGCTATTAATATTCTTCATGATGCTCTCTTTATGTTTCAATTCTTATCTTTTATGTGAGCATCATTGAAATCATCATGCCTAGCTAGGAGCGAACAATAGCGCTTGTTGGGAGGCAACCCAGTTTTATTTTTGTACTTTGCTTTTGCTCCTGTTTAGTAATAAATAATTCATCTAGCCTCTGTTTAGATGAGGTTTTACATTTTAATTAGTGTTTGTGCCCAGTAGAACCTTTGGGAAGACTTGGGTGAAGTCTATGCGATCTTGCTGTAAAAAACAGAAACTTTTGCACTCACGAGATTAGCTGCCATTTTTTACTGGAGAGTGATTTTAGGTTGATTCTTTCTGCAGATAATTAATAGAAAAAATCCTCACGTCCACAAATTTATTTCAGAATTTTTGGAGTTACAGAAGTATTCGAACGTTACATATTACTAAAGACTGTTCTGTTTTTGACAGATTCTGTTTTCTATGTGTTGTTTGCTTATTTTGATGAATCTATGAGTAGTATCGGAGGGTATGAACCATAGGGAAGTTGGAATACAGTATATATTACACCAAAATGAATTTATAATGAGTTCACAACAGTACCTAAGTGGTGATTTATTTTCTTATACTAACGGAGCTTACGAGTTTTCTCTTAAGTTTTGTGTTGTGAAGTTTTCAAGTTTTGGGTAAAGATTCGATGGACTATGGAATAAGGAGTGGCAAGAGCCTAAGCTTGGGGATTCCCAAGGCACCCCAAGGTAATATTAAAGGACAACCAAGAGCCTGAGCTTGGGGATGCCCCGGATGGCATCCCCTCTTTCGTCTTCGTTCATCGGTAACTTTACTTGGAGCTATATTTTTATTCACCACATGATATGTGTTTTGCTTGGAGCGTCACTTTATTTTATTTAGTTTTGCTTTCTGTTTGAATAATACCCCAATATCTGAAATTATTAAATGTCAGAGAGTCTTCACATAGTTACATAATTATTCAACTACTCATTGATCTTCACTTATATCTTTTGGAGTAGTTTGTCGTTTGCTCTAGTGCTTCACTTATATCTTTTAGAGCATGGTGGTGGTTTTATTTTACAGAAATTATTGATCTCTCATGCTTCACTTATATTATTTGGAGAGTCTTTTAGAACAGCATGGTAATTTGCCTTGGCTATAAATTTAGTCCTATTATGATGGGCATCCAAGAGGGATATAATAAAAACTTTTATATAAAGTGCATTGAATACTATGAGAAGTTTGATTCCTTATGACTGTTTTGAGATATGAGGATGGTAATATTAGAGTCATGCTAGTGAGTAGTTGTGAATTTGAGAGATACTTGTGTTAAAGTTTGTGATTCCCGTAGCATGCACGTATGGTGAACCGTTATGTGATGAAGTCAGAGCATGATTTATTTATTGATTGTCTTCCTTATGAGTGGCGGTCGGGGACGAGCGATGGTCTTTTCCTACCAATCTATCCCCCTAGGAGCATGCACGTAATACTTCATTTCGATAACTAATAGATTTTTGCAATAAGTATGTGAGTTCTTTATGACTAATGTTGAGTCCATGGATTATACGCACTCTCACCTTCCACCATTGCTAGCCTCTCTAATACCGCGCACCTTTCGCCGATATCATACACCCACCATATACCTTCCTCAAAACAGCCACCATACCTACCTATTATGGCATTTTCATAGCCATTCCGAGATATATTGCCATGCAAATTTCCACCGTTCCGTTTATTATGACACGCTCCATCATTGCAGCTTTGCATGATCATGTAGTTGACATCGTATTTGTGGAAAAGCCACTGTTCACAATTCTTTCATACATGTCACTCTTGATTCATTGCGCATCCCGGTACACCGCCGGAGGCATTCATATTGAGTCATATTTTTGTTCTAAGTATTGAGTTGTAATCCTTGAGTTCTAAGTAAATAAAAGTGTGATGATCATCATTATTAGAGCATTGTCCCAGTGAGGAAAGGATAATGGAGACTATGATTCCCCCACAAGTCAGGATGAGATTCCGGACGAAAAATTAAAAAAAGAGGCCGTAAAAAAAGAGAAAAGGCCCAAAAAAATAAAAAAATAAAAAATGAGAGAAAAAGAGAGAAGGGGCAATGCTACTATCCTTTTTCCACACTTGTGCTTCAAAGTAGCACCATGATCTTCATGATAGAGAGTCTCCTATTTTGTCACTTTCATATACCAGTGCGAATTTTACATTATAGAACTTGGCTTGTATATTCCAATGATGGGCTTCCTCAAAATTGCCCTAGGTCTTCGTGAGCAAGCAAGTTGGATGCACACCCACTTAGTTTCTTTGGTTGAGCTTTCATACACTTGAAGCTCTAGTGCATCCATTTCATGGCAATCCCTACTCACTCACATTGATATCTATTGATGGGCATCTCCATAACCCGTTGATACGCCTAGTTGATGTGAGACTATCTTCCTCCTTTTTGTCTTCTCCACAACCACCATATTCTATTCCACCTATAGTGCTATATCCATGGCTCACGCTCATGTATTGCGTGAAGATTGAAAAAGTTTGAGAACATCAAAAGTATGAAACAATTGCTTGGCTTGTCATCGGGGTTGTGCATGATTAAATACTTTGTGTGATGATGATAGAGCATAGCTAGACTATATGATTTTGTAGGGATAGCTTTCTTTGGCCATGTTATTTTGAGAAGACATGATTGCTCTGTTAGTATGCTTGAAGTATTATTTTTTTATGTCAATATTAGACTTTTGTTTTGAACCTTATGGATCTGAATATTCTTGCCACAGTAGAGAAGATTACATTGATAAATATGTTAAGTAGCATTCCACATCAAAAATTCTGTTTTTATCATTTACCTACTCGAGGACGAGCAGGAATTAAGCTTGGAGATGCTGATACGTCTCCAACGTATCTATAATTTTTGATGTATTCATGCCATGTTTATAATATTTCTACATGATTTTGGTATGATTTGGTTAGAACTAACCCGTACTGACGCTGTTTTCAGCAGAACTACCGTGGTGTTATTTTTGTGCAGAAATAAAAGTTCTCGGAATGCACTGAAAATCAACAGAGATTTTTTCTGGAAAATATAAAAAATACTGGAACGAAGAGTTACCGGAGGCGAGTCCCGTGGGCCCCATGAGGGTGGAGGGCGCACCCACCCCCTGGGGCGCGCCCCCTGCCTCGTGGACTCCCTGTGGGGCCCCCTGACTTGTTCCCAACGCCAACTTCTCCTATAAATCCCCAAACTTCCAGAACATAACCTAGATCGGGAGTTCCGCCGCCGCAAGCCTCTGTAGCCACCAAAAACCAATCGGGACCCTGTTCCGGCACCCTGCGGGAGGGGGGATCCCTCACCAGTGGCCATCTTCATCATCCCGGCGCTCTCCATGACGAGGAGGGAGTAGTTCACCCTCAGGGCTGAGGGTATGTACCAGTAGCTATGTGTTTGATCTCTCTCTCTCTCTCGTGTTCTTGATTTGGCACGATCTTGATGTATCGCGAGCTTTGCTATTATATTTGGATCTTATGATGTTTCTACCCCTCTACTCTCTTGTAATGGATTGAGTTTTCTCTTTGAAGTTATCTTATCGGATTGAGTCTTTAAGGATTTGAGAACACTTGATGTATGTCTTGCATGTGCTTATCTGTGGTGACAATGGGATATTCACGTGATCTACTTGATGTATGTTTTGGTGTTCAACTTGCGGGTTCAGTGACCTTGTGAACCTATGCATAGGGGTTGGCACATGTTTTCGTCTTGACTCTCCGGTAGAAACTTTGGGGCGCTCTTTGAAGTACTTTGTGTTGGTTTGAATAGATGAATCTGAGATTGTGTGATGCATATCGTATAATCATACCCGCGGATACTTGAGATGACATTGGAGTATCTAGGTGACATTAGGGGTTTGGTTGATTTGTGTCTTAAGGTGTTATTCTAGTATGAATTGTAGGATAGATCGAACGGAAAGAATAGCTTCGTGTTATTTTACTACGGACTCTTCAATAGATCGATCAGAAAGGATAACTTTGAGGTGGTTTCGTACCCTACAATAATCTCTTCGTTTCTTCTCCGCTATTAGTGACTTTGGAGTGACTCTTTGTTGCATGTTGAGGGATAGTTATATGATCCAGTTATGTTATTATTGTTGAGAGAACTTGCACTAGTGAAAGTATGAACCCTAGGCCTTGTTTCCTAGCATTGCAATACCGTTTACGCTCACTTTTATCACTTGCTACCTTGTTGTTTTTATAATTTCAGATTACAAAAACCTATATCTACCATCCATATTGCACTTGTATCACCATCTCTTCGCCGAACTAGTGCACTTATACAATTTACCATTGTATTGGATGTGTTGGGGACACAAGAGACTCTTTGCTATTTGGTTGCAGGGTTGTTTGAGAGTGACCATCTTCATTCTACGCCTCCCACAGATTGATAAACCTTAGATCATCCACTTGAGGGAAATTTGCTATTGTCGTACAAACCTCTGCACTTGGAGGCCCAACAACGTCTACAAGAAGAAGGTTGTGTAGTAGACATCAGAGGGGTGTAGCGTACCGCAAAACGGAGGAAAAGGACTTGTGTTGGAGCGCTACGGTTGAAACGGGGGTCCTGTTCATCGGGAGGGGCGTGGTGTACCGCAAAACGGGACTCCACGGGATACTGTTCATCTCCACCATCGACTGCCTCCACGGGCTACTGTTCATCCATCGTCGACCTCCTCCAGCCTCCACCTGCGACTGTTCATCCACGACGTCTCCCCTCTTGCCTCCACCAGCCACTGTTCTTCCACGGGCTCCTGTTCATCCAGCCTCCACCGCTCCTCCACCGGCTACTGTTCAACCAGCCCTCTCCACGGGGTCCTGTTCAACCATCCCTCCACGAGCTATTGTTTATCCAGCCCTCCACCGGCTACTGTTTAACCAGCCCTCCACGGGGTCCTGTTCATCCACCCCCAACCGGCTCGATCGGGGTCCTGTTCATCCAGCGGCAACGACCTCTACTGCCACGGGGTCCTGTTCATCCAACCCCCCACCGGGAACTGTTCATCCACCCCCCCAATAACGCTCACTGCTCATCCAGAGGCAGCATCGATCGGCTTCAGTTAGCAGCAGTAGCGAAGGAATCACTCAAGTTCAGTTAACAGCAAGGGATCGATCGATCGCTCGGGTTCAGTAACGCGTAGCCTGCAGTGCAATCGCTTGGGTTCAGTAGGCAAACGCCTCTCTTGGGTTCAGTTAGAGCCCAACGCCTCGCACCCACGCGCGTACATGTACGAGAGAACGCGCATCGCTCGGCCCCCGACCACCCACCATAACCGGGAACTCCCCGATATTTTCCTCACCCTCGCTTCTACCACGGTTTTTTCCGTCATGGACGGCCCAAAGAATGTCATGCATCTGTGTCTCCGGCCCACCCAGGACGAAAAGCCCATTTTCTGTCATGATTTTTTGTCATAGAAGTAGGAGCCCACCACATCTATGATGATACCGGGTTTTGTCACAATTATCGTCATAGAAGTGTCATAAGCATGACAAAAAAAATTCGTTCGGCCCAAAATGTCACGGATGTGTCTTTTTTTGTAGTGCATGGAACATATTTAACACAAGTGTAATTGAAATCACATATTTCGCTCATCGGTATTTCAGAATACTGATTCTTGCTTAAAACTTCTTCCATGTGACTTTGACAAGAAACTCTTCTTGCGTATTTCATACTAAACTGCTTTAGTATTCTGTCAATATGTATGTTGGCTAAGCCCATTAGACATTACTGTCTCCATAGATCATCATGCCTAATATTAGGACTATCTATTGTCTAAGTACTTTACTGAAAAACTAGTTTTAATAAAGTCTTAATTCATGTGAAGAAATTTATATTATTTTCAATCAATAATGTGTCAAACACATATAGTGTTTTAGAAATATTATCATGCTCCCACTTTCTTTCTTGTAGATACAAGAAACTTCACTTTCCTCGATGACCACTTCATTAGCACGAAGACTCTAACTCCACTATGCTTGCTTCAGATCGTTATAAGATCTCTCGAAGTTTGCATATTTACTAGCATCCTCTGGATCGACAAAATTACCTTGGATCGTATCAAACATACAACCTTGGTTCTTTTTCCATATCATGGGAATCATTTTGACATCCATATATTATACTCCCCCCTTAAAGAAATATAAGAGCGTTTAGATCACTAAAGTAGTTATCTAAACACTCTTATATTTGTTTACAGAGGGAGTATATCATAATTAAAATATTTAGTAATTGCTAGTTTAACCTGCACTGACTATAAGTATTGCTATGATGAGACAATCTCGTCATAGTCAACTCCTTGATCTTATCATAAACTATTTGTAACAATTCAAGCATTACAAAACATTGCTATCTCTGTCAGTTTATAGATCCATTACTATTTTCTAGACTCTAAGTCTCGAAGGATTCATCAAGTTCTAAACTTCAATTATGTGTATGGATACTATCTCAGATTATTTTGACATATAGCAAATTTTTGGAGTCAGGTCCCATCAATGTTTCTCTGTGAATTATAGGTTAATCATTTGTTCAACAATATTTCGTCTACATAACATGAAGGTCTGCACGAATTTTTCCAACCAATATGGTTCCGCTGCAAGTTCGACTGAAGTCTCTATATCTCATGTAGAGTCTCTCGTATCAGTCATGGGAGGAAATTCTAGAATCACTTCTAGCATTTCTTTTCTTTGACCTGATCACGAAGATTCTGCAATCTTGTTGAGTTGCACTGTCCTCCCACTCACTCTCTTGCAGAAAACATTTTCTTCAAAATTTTCGCACTCTCTAGCAAAACACTTTGCCTTGGCGTAGTGATAGAGGAATACCCAACCATTTGGGATAAGTTGGGGTTGTACGATGTGATTAATAAACCTTGTGCTATTGATCACATGGGAGAGGCAGTTATGGAATTCTTACTCCTTATGCCAGACCAAGAACTATCTATATTGGGCCTCCAGAATGTACGTGAATTGATCGCTATAACCGCTTGGTATCTATGGTGGGATAGACGCAAGCTGGTTCGTGAGGGAAAGTTTCAAGATGCATACCAGATGTCCATGGGGTCGCGCTATAACGACAAACTATGTAAATGCCCATTCACCTAATGCAATTAGGAAAGAGGGGGGGGGTGGAGCAGACCTCCTATGGGTTTTGTAAAACTGAACGTGGATGCTTCTTTTGATCATGATCTGCTTAGGGGCATAATTGGTGTTGTCCTCGTGGATGATAAAGGAAAATTCATTGTTGATGAAAATTGGAAGACCGATTGGTGTGCTTATGTACTGACAGCGGAAGCGTTGGCTCTAAGGTTGGATTTATCTCTTGCACAAAAGATGGGATGCAATCGTCTTGTTATTAACTCTGATAATATGTAAGTCATTGACACAATGAAGAATAGAGGACAATCTGCGGGAGCGACGACGACAGTATTCGATGATTGCTATTTCATGGCGTGTGTTTTTCTCTTACTAGTTTTGAACAATGTAATAGGGAAGCAAATAAGGTTGCTCAAGAACTTGCTAGATTAGGGTTTCCTGACAAGGGATCGGTTCGAGGAGCCGTTGAAATATATTGTAATTTTCTTATTGACGATGTAATTGTTGTTTCTAGTGAATAAAGTTGTTGTTGGGGACCCCTCCCCCCCATTCTAAAAAAACTAGGTTAAAATATTTCCCATCTTCTAGAGAAAAGGAATTACCTAACTAGAGAGTATGCCCCGAGACATTCTATTTTAGTCCCTATTTGGGGTAATAAATTTAGGGAGAAACTAACAAGACACCATTAAAAACCCAAGGATAGCCTTTTATTCATGTCATATAAAGTCAAAGTGCTCTGAAACTCATGGTGAACAACTTGCGAAAGCATGGTAGAACATAAGGGAGCATACCAAATATGAGCTATCTCATGCATCTTTTCTCCCTCGTGTCTTCTCGAGTTAAGTAGCAAATTCTTCGATGTTTCACCATCTTAAAAATGCCATTTCCAAGTAAATTGCGTGGTTTTGATGTCTATGGTGTCGATCACATTCTAACCATGAGTTTGTCTGATTTATGCGTTCCAAGAAAATTCTTAGAGGTTGTCTTACTAGAAAACAACATTTTACACGGTGCCATGATGGATCAAAGTCATTGGAGAAACTCCAATAGAGTCTTTATATCCCTCTTGGATCCATAATAACCGCCAATGTGAAGCATATAGGGTAAAAAACACTGTAACATATTCACCAAACCCGCCTTCATCGCCATATTTCTGGAGGACGCTCCATACTTCCCTCAACTTGCTTGGAATCGAGCTCCGCTGCCGAAAATTGAGCTTCACCGACATCTGCCATTTCGTCGCTGCGGTGGGAGTAGGAAGCCTCCCACGCCCTACCTCACCCTCGCCTGCTTCAAGTAGTGGGAGATTTAGAATTTGAGTACCAGGAGTGTCATCTTCAATAAATCTCTTTTTTTATGAAAATTATACTAAAATAGTATAATTTGATCTAAACATTATGATAAATCTAACAAATAGTCTTGAAATAGTATTAAGAAATGTTTTATATTTGAGATAGAGGGAGTATAATATAAACTACCCCTCTACTAGTGATCCAGGCACTCCTATATTTCTTTACAGAGAGAATATTTTACATTTTTGGAGGAGTTAAAAAAACAAACTATAAATACCAATCCTTAGCAGATTGACATGTACACTGTACAAGTATCATGTCAGGTAGTGTCTCGTCATCAGATCGATTTGACGCTGACCTGCTTCCCTAGAGTGCTGACATGTACTCTGATGCTGGCTCGTAAATGCAAGAGAAAGGTAGGAAAAGAAAGGAAAAAAAAAGATGCACGAAGAAAAGTTCGCAGTGCAGTGTAGGTGGTGATAGATTCCCAACAACAAACAATGCGAGTAATAAATTCTGAAACTTGAGATTCAGTCCTGGTTTCAAGGTGGAGAGATAGAGTGTGCAGTCACCTCCTGGACCTAGAGTGAGAAAGAAAAGCAAGAAACGGCGAGAGGGAGGTGGAGAGAGGAAGCAACAGCAAAGCAAGGACTTTTGCAACTCTACTTCTCTTCTCTCTAGACAGACAGAGGAGAGGAGAGGAGAGGAGAGAGAGGGGACTTGGTCCAGAACACCACCCCAACGACCCCCCTCCTCTCCCGTGTTTTCTCCTACTTCTCCTCCCGGACGGAGGCTTCTCCTCTCTCGCCCTGCTTGATTGGAGCTGCCCCTCACTCCCTCTGTCTCCCTGCGCGCGCACGGTGAGCTCTTGCCGCCTCAGCTGCATTTTCTTGATCTGGCTTCGCGGCCGCGGGACTTTGTTGCGGATCGGGGGTTTCCTCATGCTTGCGTCTTTTGTAGTTGGACATTCGTGATGTTTGGTTCGGATTGAGGCGGCAAAAGTGCGACATTGATGCGATTCGGTTCGGAAATTGGGTTTTTCTTTTCCTTATCCACGGATGGGGGGTGGGGGGGGGGGGGGGGGGGATGCGTTTTGGGGATTACTGGGTTCTGATGCATTGGCTTCTTCTCTTCGAGCTGTTCGTGTTTGCGATTTTTTTCCCCTGGAGGATAAGGTAATAATAAGAAGTAAATGTGCTTCGATTTCTCTCGTCGTTGTTCCGTGCTGCTCTCTTCGGATCTACTGCGGTTGCCACGCCTGAAAACTCCATCCCGGCGGCACTCTCTTGAACTCGAGATCTTGCGCTTTTAATTTCCTTTGTCCTTTTCTGAATTCGAGATCAAGACCGGCGAATTGACTTTTGAACCTGTTTTTTTTTTGGCCAATTGGTGCCCAATGCTCTATCTAATGCTGTTGATCCTTGTTTGGAATTGCAATGCTGTTCTTGCCCTGTTGGAATTGGCCGCCCTATGGCCATGTGGATTCTTATCATTCGCTTGCTCTGGGGGTGATTTTTTGTGTCCTTGTGACTTACACATGCCGTGTGCTGGTTCTGTAGGGATTCCACCATTGGCAAAAAGATCAAGGCGGCGGCAGTGGCGGCGGCGAGTAGAGGTTCCACCATTAGATAGTTCGTCTCAAGGAGAAGAATTCTTACATGATCCCTGCAAACAGGAGGGGAACACAGCCTAGGGCTGGTAGATCTCTCTGCCCTTCATCTTAGCTATTACTGTTTCTTTAGATATATATACGCCTAATTGCCATGGCTTTTCACCCCAATAGTCCTTGGGCATGTGCGCCAACCAGTTGTGGGTGGGCATTGTTTTTGCTTAATTTGTCTATCGAATCCATGCCCCATGATACAATGTGATATTATTATTTTCAATACTCCACCTGAAAAAGCTGTCCTTTTTTAGAGCTTACAATGGGATTCACTTGTGTACAAGTGCATGCTTAGCTTTCCACGGTGATGCTTAGCATGCTTGTTAGTGAAACTGTGTTGTTTCACACTGAAAGTCGTAGGGGCTGTTTGGATGGCACCGCACAGCTGCCCTTCCAAAATTTTGGTCGTTGACCAATAGGCGTTTGGATCATGGCCAAGTTTTTTGATTGTTGCCAATTATTTGGTCACGCTATGTGATTCTGTAGTAGCCAGCGGGCGAATTCCTGGCGGCAAATTCCTGCGCCAAAATTTTGGCAAGCCTTCGTTTTGGTAGGGCTGGCATGGGCACCAACCAAACAGCCCCGTAGTGTTTCTGTTGGCACTGTTTTCAGTGGTGTTTCTTCTGCCTGAAGTAATGCTCCTTACATAGACACTAGAGATGCAAGTTGCTAGGAAGGTAGGCAAGTGAAAGTAAAGCAATTAGGTGCAGTATTTGAACTGAAGTCAACTGGACATGTGCACCCATACCAATTTAGCCTTTAAGCAAAGCTGTCACTTTGTTGCGATCACATTTCAAGCAAGTCAACAGTATACTTACTGGTTACTGCATATATTTAACAAAGAGAAAGTTATTTTCTGTGAGGTTCATCTCTCTCTTATTCATTGTTCTAATCTACTTGGTTGCTCCATTGGTCTGACCACGAGTATGCTTCAGCTTAATCCCTTATGGTCTATACTTTTGTTGTTGATAGGGATGGAGTACTTTGATGCTAGGCGTAAACCACATAATATTGGGAAAGTCATTGTGGCCCTGCTCTTCATAGCACTCTGTATATTTGTTCTGAAGCAATCTCCTGGTTTTGGTGGCAATAGTGTGGTAAGATGTCCACGTATCTCTTATCCTTTTCCCTCCAATCATATTCTTTTTAATTTGCTTTCGGAATCAGTTTTTCCTCACGTTTAATAGCACACAAATTAAAGGTCACATATCTACCTATAGGTATTGATTACACCTTTCTAAGTTCCTTCCTTTTTTGTTTTCTTGCTGGGCACTTCATCGAATAGTTTGTTTTAGTCTCAAGCAACTGTAGGCGTAACAGAAAAGCATATCATCACTTGGGTTATTGAATACATCCTTGTATAATGAACATAAAAAGAATGATAAATATTCTAGTTTTGTCCACGCTCATATTAGGCACTCTTAGTAGTGCTAGCAAGCAGATGATGAAAGTGACATCCCTCCAGCCAATAGTCTTTGCATTGCTTTCTAGTTTACATTAGGTCATGGTCCAACTTGAACTTCCATGACTGTTTGTTGCGACTTCTTGGTTTGGTAAGTTGTGGGCCTAATGCATCCTAACAAATTGGATCTTTCATCAATAAGGTGGTAGTTGTATATTATGACAGCTAAGCCATCTCAATAAATACCCCTGACTTTTCCTGTTGAAGAAAAACTATTTGGTGAATTTGCAGATGTAGATATGTCAGATCTCTGAATTTACAGGTTAATTATATAGCGCAGTGTTTTTTTTTGTATGACATTTTAAAGGCTTTTGCTAATTGCAGTTAAAAAACTACATTGACTTTGTGTATGGAGTGGAGTAAAAAATGCATTGGAAAGGTGCAAGCCACCATCTCTCTCCTCTTTAATTACCCAACCCCCAATGAGCTAAGTGCATGTAGAAATTAAGGAGACCATGTGTAGAATGTTAGACTACCCACATTGGGAGTAACATAGGTAGTATAACATCACACATATCTAGATAAAATAGATGATGTGGCAAGCAATAAATGAAGAAATGGAGGAAAGTGGTAACATAGCTAGTTACTAGTAGTATGAGTAACATCACACATATCAAGGCAAAATGAGTCTATAGCCTAATAAATGAAGTGTTGCATGTTGCCACACATATGTTACTCCCCACTATAGAGGTAGTAACATAGACTAGTAACATGTGCATGTTACTAGTCTATGTTACTACCCATTGTGGCTAGTCTTATTGGTCTTGATTACCTTGTGATGAGAGAGAAACATTTTTTTCTACTTTAAAGTGCATTGGAAAGATAGAAGTGCACTCTTTTGTGGACAAATTTTAAAGCCAAATGCACATTCTTTACCGGACGGAGGGAGTACATATATAAATTTGCATTGTATATGTGCGGTGAAGCTTGGGTATGATATCACTGGAGCTGAAGAATTTTTTTTAGTTATTAGTAGATGAGCCAGACAAAAATCATTTACTTTCCAATTTGATTTGAAGTGTTGGATAGGAAAGTAAAGTGTGTATCAACTTCTTTTGCTCACGCTTTTCATCACTTCATGCAAGGTCCTTTATTTTGTCCTCTTTGTTATGATTACATGATTATCATGGTATTACTATATTTATATTCACTTAAATTCACAACTGTAGAGCTGATTTTGGTTCATGTACCGCTGCAGTTTTCTCGTCATGAACCTGGGGTTACCCATGTCTTAGTGACAGGAGGAGCTGGCTATATTGGTTCACATGCCTCATTACGGCTATTAAAAGACAACTATCGAGTTACCATTGTGGTAATTCCGTTTATCTTTCTGTGGAATTTTTGAATATCTGAAGGAGTGATTCATTTGGTGGATCTTCTTCATCCTTGATGATAAGTTAATGTTTATTCTTGTAGGACAATCTTTCTAGAGGAAATAAAGGAGCAGTAAAGGTTCTCCAAGAATTGTTTCCGGAGCCTGGGAGACTTCAATTCATCTATGCAGATCTTGGGGATCAAAAATCTGTATCCTAATTTTATGCTTATAACACTACCTGCAGCATGTTGTCCTTTACAGTTATATTGTTCTTGTTATTCACTTAACCGGACTCCAGGTCAACAAGATATTTTCTGAAAATGCATTTGATGCTGTGATGCACTTTGCGGCTGTTGCCTATGTGGGTGAGAGTACAATGGAACCCCTTAGGTAAGCCATCACCTTATTGACAGTTTGACACACTTCACCTGTGAAGCCTCACCCACCTTACACACGCACTTGGGTAGAATGACCTAAACATATTCTTCTAGGGAAAAAGACACTCAATTTCCTTTCCTTCCAAAAAACTAATGTTGTAATTAGTCCATGGATCACTGTAATGTCAACCACTCAATCATGCACTTATTTTGTAGTTCTCCAGATAACGCTGTTATAGATTTGACAGTCTCGACTACTTGGCAGGTATTATCACAATATTACATCAAACACCTTACTGATTTTGGAGGCTATGGCTTCTCATGGAGTCAAGACACTTATTTACTCTAGTACCTGTGCAACTTATGGAGAACCAGAGAAGATGCCTATAATAGAAACCACACCTCAGGTAGGTATTTTTAAGATGACTTGTAGACGTGCAGGCGATTATTTATAACATGGCTTCTAGAAGTGTAGGCTACTATTTTTAAGATGGCCTTATGAAGGCAATGTTTCTGGGTATTTCATCTTCCAATTATTGAAAAGGCAAAATTCAGTGCTGCTACTTAAATATTTTACTCTTTACTTTGCTATTGCTAGTTTCATGTATGTACCTGTATTCGCGCAAAACAAAATCTATTTACCTTGTCGGAACATTCCGATATTTTTGTATTATTTTCCTAATTGCTTTATATGTATCTTTACACAGTTGCCAATTAACCCCTATGGAAAAGCCAAGAAAATGGCAGAGGACATCATACTAGATTTCTCAAAGAGAACAGATATGGCTGTCATGATTTTAAGGTGGGATATTTGTACAAGTTAGGAATTGATGAACACAGAATTGACTTTGACTGACATGAAAACTTTTGTCTTAGATATTTCAATGTCATTGGATCAGACCCGGAGGGAAGATTAGGTGAGGCTCCTAGGCCTGAGCTACGAGAGCATGGAAGAATATCTGGAGCATGCTTTGATGCAGCACTAGGAGTCATTTCAGGATTGAAGGTATTTTTTTTCTTGTATATTGACTGGAGCAGGTTCGCGTATCAAGTTGTGCATGTTTGGATTATATTATTAATATGGTATATAATGCTTATGCTCTCTGCTTCATAGTAAGTAGCACGCCTGTGTTTTAAGTGCAATCAGTGAGTAAGGGGTGAAGCTGATGGATTTTGACAAATCAATTGCAGGTTAAAGGGATAGATTATCCTACAGCTGATGGAACCTGCATAAGAGACTACATTGATGTCACAGATCTAGTAGATGCTCATGTGAAAGCACTCAACAAGGCAGAGCCTAGTAGAGTTGGCATTTATAATGTTGGCACTGGAAGAGGTTTGACAATACTAGATTTCTTTCTAATTTTACTTAATCGCAGTTAATTCTTTGCTCACACAAGGACAAAGCATATCATTTATATATGAAAATTGGCATAGAAGAACATGCAAAGAGTTAGTTGAGAAGAACCAAAGGGGTATTCTTTACTGATCTTACATTAGAAAAAAAAACCATGTAAAGGTTATGCAACTTTGTTATCATGCTTGAAGAATTAACTGAAGTTGTACTGTCAAATCATGCCCATATCCATCTCCTCTATTCAGGCCGTTCCGTTAAGGAGTTTGTCGATGCCTGCAAGCAGGCAACTGGGGTTGACATCAAAATTGAGTACCTCAGCAGGAGGCCAGGAGACTATGCTGAAGTATTCAGTGACCCTACCAAGATCAACAGTGAGCTCAACTGGACTGCTCAACACACCGATCTGAAGGAAAGCCTGTCTGTCGCATGGAGGTGGCAAAAGTCGCATCCGCGTGGCTATGGGGCAAATTAGATATAGCTCGCAATCAATAACTCCGCTGAAACCGTTAATACATGTTGATTCTGTAGTTAGTGGTATAGGATCTTGGTGCTCTATACTCCTTGCCAAGTCGCTTCGTTCTTAATCTGTTTTTTTTTTTTTTTTTCTGTTTTCAAAAGGTTTGTTTTTTGCTAGTGGAAATATAAGCGATTCGGATATGCTGGAAATCCTGTAAGCATTCCTGTAAGAGCAAATTGCTTGATTGAAAGAACTGTAAAGTACATTTCTTGTGCCATTCAAATCTGATGGTTGTCAACGGAAGCCGGCTGTGAAATCCCTGCTGTGTTTGGCTATGCAAAATATTTTGCCCATTTCTCATGCTGTTTCTGCACTTCTTTTGTGCTGTGCAGCCACATGAAGACATGCAAAATTGTACTATCATATTATGTCATTCGAGGTGTACCCGGGCACATGAATTTTGCATGTAAAAATGCTTCAAATTCGTGTGTTCCAACTTGCAGAGATGTCTCTATGGGAGCATGAAGTGCATGGTGACCAGCCATCCTCCATCTGAACAAAATATATGCAGGCATGTTTGGAGTGCGAGGTTTTCGGCTTTCGTCAAAATTCTACAGAAATGCTGACCAAATCAGAAGAACAAAAACAAAGAAATGCCACCCAAATCAGCAGGCCTAATAGCATCAGGACTGCATGGTTAGGTAAGTTGCCGCAAGTTAACAACAGCTTGATCTCTGACTAAACACATGCTTATGTAGGGCAATCAGTAGTGAGGTCTTGCCAGCAGTCTGGTGAGCAGTGCTCTTTTGAGGGTTTGTCTCTGTGTGTGTGTGTGGTGGAAACACGGAGAAAAATTTAGGTGACTCGAACAGCAACTTGGCTGCAGCAACAGGCGACCAAACAGGTAGATGCACCCTGCGCAACAGAACACATATGGATTGGGCAAAGTACCTACCTACCTACCCCTGCGGGAAACTCTCTTTTTGGCTGTCACGCCAAGTCTCCCAATTGGTTGCCACAAAAAAAGAATGCGCGCGCACAATTCATTTGTGGCTGCTAGAGTGCTAGTTGGCCTACGGTGCGTCTCTATCCAGAAACACATGTTTTCATTTCTGATGTGCTTTTTTTTTGCGAATACATTTTGTGCTTAAAACATACTCGTACTACTACTAGCAGGATCCAAGGTGGGAGAAAAGAAGCGCTTCGTACGGCACGGCACCCCCATCCTGAAACCCTAGCCTCCCGCGACTCCGCTGGCGGCCGCCGCCGCCGCCACTGCGCAGCCCCCTCCGCCGCCCTCGCCCATGGCCCCCGTAGCCCCCCCCCCCCGCCGCCGCCCCTCCCCCTCCCCCTCCCAGCCCGGCCGGGGATGAAGGCCCTGACCCGGATCCCGACCCGCGCTCCTTTCCGGCGGTCGTTCTTTTCGCCCCTGCTGCTCCGGCCCCGGCGCCGGCCGCTCAGGCCCCTGCTGCTCCGACCCCGGCGCCGGCCGCTCCGGCCCCTGCTGCTCCGGCACCGGCGCCGGCCGCTCCGGCCCCTGCGGCTCCGACCCCGGCGCCGGCCGCTCCGGCCCCTGTTGCTCCGGCACCGGCGCCGGCCGCTCCGGCCCCTACGGCTCCGACCCCGGCGCCGGCCGCTCCGGCCCCTGCTGCTCCGGCACCGGCGCAGGCCGCTCCGGCCCCTGCGGCTCCGACCCCGGCGCCCGCCGCTCTGGCCCCGGCCGCCCCGGACCTGGCCGCTCCGGCCCCTGCGGCTCCGACCCCGGCGCCCGCCGCTCTGGCCCCGGCCGCCCCGGCTTGGGTGGAGGTTGGGAGACGGCGCCGCCCGAGCCTGGAGAAGGTGGCTGCTCCCCCTCCCAGGAAGGATGCTGGACTGCCTCGCACTTTCAAGCAGAGGACTTTCGGCCTCTGCTTTCGGTGCTTGGCGTCGGACCACTTCGTCGCGGGCTGCCACGGCCCTGTCCGGTGCTTGGGATGTGGCCAATCCGGCCATGCGAGCGGGAGTGCTTGGCACGGCATCCTGCCGGTTCAGAACCTCGCCGTCCCCCCCTCGCGCCTACCGGGCCTCGTCAGCGGCCTCCCCCCTGCAGCGGATCGCCTCCAGCCCCACTTCTTCGACCTGGTCGCACTTGGGCTTCGATGGTTTCTCGTCAAGACAACCCTGCGACTGATGGTGTCGTGCCGGCGGTTGTCCCCGGCGTGCCTCCTGCTGTTTTGGAGCCCTTGCGGCCTCTCCTTGCAGCTCAGGCGGAGGCGCTCGGCGCTGAGTTACAGGCCTTGTTCGCTGCTCGTCTTGAGGTGTTGTTCAAGCCTCTTCAAGACTTGGTTGCTGCTGTGGAGAGTTGGACTGCTCAAGTCTCAAGCCTATGGGAACCTATGGAAGATATCGGGGGCAGCCAAGACCTTGCCAATGTTGAATCTGCTCCTCCTGCTGTGGCCGTTGGTGAGGATTGCAGTGCGCTTGTTGTGGCTGGCTGCTCAGCTGAGTTGAGTGAGAAGGCTCAGTCCGTTGATGATCCGCCTGCCTTGGAAAAGGTCATGCTCGAGGATGATCCTCCTGACTTGGCTTCTGTCCTACCCGGGATGTCGACACTGGAGGAGCCGAAGGTTTCCAGTGCTCCTTGCACCGGGAAGCCTTCAAAGGAGCTGATCCAGATGGGTGCAGATGAGCCTCTTGGGAGAGCCTCCTCTCCGCGGGGGGAGTTCCTCGAAGAGCTTGCTCTCACTGTGTCGAGCTCGCCTCAAGTTTTGCAGGTGGGAGAGGCTGCCCCTTCTCTCTTTGAGCGACGAAGCTGCCGTTTGGACAAGAAAAACAAAGATTGCGACATTCCTGTAGCCAAGCGCGCGGAGTATAGGCGGGCGGAGGCCTTTGGAGAGGTTCCAACACTCAAGAGCAAAGGAAAAGCATCTGAGGAAGACCTGAATGAGAAGATGCAACACTATCTGCAGATGTACAAGAAGGAACACACGCCCAAGGTGATCGAGGCGGTGCACGCATTAGTTCAGGCCAATGCTTGACCACTTCTGTTGCCAGGGTGCACTTCGGTGTGCTGCCATTGTAGAGAGTTTGTGGGTGTTTGCAGAGTTCGTCTTTGTTGGATACAAGGCATGGCCTCCGTTCCTAGGCCTGGGGGCTCTTGTTTCCGGCACAGATGATGTGCCATGAGTTGTTGGGTGTGGTTTTTGCCGGTTTCCCATATTAACCGCGCGTGTATGGTTTTCGGGTCCGGTTTCCCTATTAACTGGACCATTTTCCCTCTTCTATAATGCAAAGGCAGAGCACCTGCCATTCACGCTAAAAAAAAAACTACTACTAGCAGAAAGATGTAATATGTGACATAAAATTATTTTTGCGAGATGAATCACGGTGTAATAGTGTCCGATGTGTATTGTTAACCCGAAGGAGTGCACCCGTTGCAGAAATATACAACGACGTTTTGGAGAACATGCGTTCAAATTTATATATACTTCAGTCCTAAGTAAATAAAACGTCTAACCAAAAAACACAGTGAGACAATGTTACAACAGAAAAAAGTGATTCTTTTTATGTGTACAATTGTTGTAGATGGGTATGGTCGGGATTTGCCCGTGCTTTGCAAGCAACTGCTGGCTCATTAGGAGGTTCGCGTATGCTAAAGGCATGCTTGGTTTGTAGTCAACCTTTACCAACTAAAAGCCCGGTATTTCACTTTTTATAGTTCTATCATTTTTTTTTGACAATGATGTAATATACAGTTGCATATAACCATTGTCGTCACTAAGTGGTTGTTGGAAGTTCTCCTTTTATTCTAAAACAGAAGGAAAAAAATGTTGCTACTCCGTGGGCTTTTTTTTTTTTTTTGAGTATTACCCATGGGCTATATTAATGCCCCCTTTTGAGTCGATATCCCTAGATATAATGTCTGATCGTGCTTTGAGATTCAAATATTTCCATCACCTTCGTGTTAGCATACTAACTTAACACCTTAATGGCTTCAATTCTATAGAATCGCCATGTCAAAACAAGGTCAATGTGGTCCAGGGTCAAGTATTACTTTATCATTAAGTCATTTCGATGCCTAACATGAATCGATACAAGTTAAATAACTGGCTCATCAGGATGAGTACAATGCTATGTCGTGTAGAGATATAAAATATGTGGATCTCAATGCTTCATTGTATAGAGCCCGCAAGACAGGGGCGGGTCTAGGAATTCTCAAAAAGAAGGAGGTGGGCCAAGGGATGTTGGATTGGACCTAATAGTGCACACATGCTTTCTTATGTTTTTGGGTTGTGTTAAAGCAGTGGCGATGCAAGACTTCATCCTTGTGTAGTTAACTAAAATTTGTGTGGCCAAATATATGTGTTCATATGATTTTTTTAAAACAATCTGGCATTAATTTCTAGATGTATATGTTGTTTCGGGCTTTTGGCCAAAAAGTTTTGTAGTCAATTGACCACACAACTGAACGTGGCTTCATCACTGGGTTAAAGTTGTAGCCCTCCCCCTACCCTTACTATGAGGTAAGAATTATACATGCGTTCGTATAACAACGGTACAAAGAAGATTGTCTTTTGTCTTAGATGATGAATCGAGTTTTTAGTATTCTTTACGACTTCACTATGTACTTTGAGCTATTAGCCCTCCCCCTACCCTTGCCATGAGGTAAGAATTATAGATGCGTTCGTATAACAACGGTACAAGGAAGATTGTATTTTGTCTTAGATGATGAATGGAGTTTTTAGTATTATTTATGACTTCACTATGTACTTGAGTGCTAAAATGTAGATACTTATCACAACCGTGGGGTACCTATTATTGACGATGTACAATACCGGCTAAGCAAATATTACGTTGAACTTACTTACTCTATAAAAGTAATTGTGTGAGTAGATTGAGAACAAAGGTTCGGACAATATGGAAGCTTTGTGTTTTAGAATTGTTTGCATCGTCCTAAACTTTGACTGGATTTATTATTCTAATTTATTTTCTAATCTAGATAGAGTTCTATTAGGTTTTTTATAGGGATTTTTTTCGCCAAATTTGGAACTTCATTGAATCTTGGTCTTGATGATTATAGAAGGATGTAACTTAGAGAAGATGAAACATAACATGGTTATTTTTGGGTTAGCCGTTCATTTCTTACAACTTTTGTTGGAATTATGTTCAAGAGGCAATTATAAAATTTGTACTTTTCCATCCGATCACCTTTAAAAAAACACCCCATATATTAATTAGGACAAAGATTACAACCGTTCATTACAAATATCACAACACGGGACGGGACATCCCCATGTAACAACCCATTAACTCTGTCAGGGGGATGGACCCCGGGCAGGCAACGAAACCCGGATCCTTTCAAAAACATCAGGGCTGGCAACGCCCCTCAACCCGACGCGTCCCTGGCCGGCTTCCCAGCGCAACCTGGCCAGATGTCGCAACCCGGCCAGCCGGCTGGCGCATGCCGGCCGCTTCCCAGAAGACATACCTCCATCGACAAGCGGGCATGGCCACAGTCCGCCCCCGTTTACGCTGGCCCCGGCGGGCGCGACTATGGTGCCGACCAAGCCACCGCCTGGGCGGGCGGCGTCTCAGAGGCGCAACCCTGTAGCAAGACGGGGCGGCCATCCCATGACGTCCGGCATGGCGTGCCTACAATATCCAGCAGCCGGCCGTACCCGCGCCTGGCGGGCCCGGTACAGCCCGCACCCGACGGACCAGGCGAGACCCGCATCGGGCGGACCCCGCGGCCCCGCGGCTCCCACTGCCGGCTCCTAGACACTGACATCCCGGCCCCGCGCCCATGTAACTTTACCATTGTAACCCCCCCGGGGGGGGGGGGCAGCCTATAAGACCCCCCGGCGCCCCTCCATGCAAAGGGCTAGAATCTAGTAGAACACTCACACACACCCACGGAGAAGGAGCAGCCTATGCACTGGCGTGTCGTCCTTCCTCCCCAAAACAGCTCTAGGAGCAAGCTTGTATCCACCTCATACAAATCAAACTCGGCAGGACTAGGGGTGTTATCTCTCCGGAGAGTCCCAAACCTGGGTACGTCTTGTGTCTCACGCTTGCTCGTACCAACCTCGCCTCTGGAGCCCACCGGTTTCCTCTCACCTATCCCTCTCTTTAGCCATCCCATGGGGCAGCTTGAGGTGTCGGCCGAAGACATGTTCCAGACACGGCCCTTCATCGACTCTAGCGAGCTCAGTGTGCACAGCCTGGTCCCCGTGCCCGACGCGGCGCCGACCGGCTTCATTGCCTCGTTGGGCGTTCCCCTCGGCGCGTTGCGGGCCCCCGATGAGTACCCCAACGGGGCGCTCGACGTCACCAACTCGCCTGTCCCGCTCGGCAGTGGCATCTCCGACGACGTGGCGGACCACTGCATCCGTGTGGAGGTGCTCGTCACCGACTCTGGCTCCACTTCCTCTAGCGCCCGAGAAAGGCCGCTGCTTCCAAGGCCGCAGCGAAGTGCGCCAGCATGGCCGACTCGCTGCGCGCCACGATGCAGAACCTCGGCATCCCCATCACCACTGACATCAACGCCACCCAAGCCCAGGCCCAGCTTGATGAGGAGCGCAAGCGCCTGCTGGATGAGGCCACGACGCTCGCTGTTGCGCAGCGCCGGCTGGAGTCCATTCAATGGGAGCACGACGCGGCGTATGGCTTCATGCCGGCCGTGGTCGAGCCCAACCGGGTTGCCAAGGTGCGGACCCATGGCGCCGCCATCGGCCACGCTCTGGGCGCGATCCCGCCCGTCTACAACACCCCCGTCAAGAACATGCACGCCGCGCAGGCGGCCGCTACGGGCCTGGAGCAGCTGCAGGGCGAGGAGCTGCAGGAGCGCCTGCAGCGCATGCGCGAGTTACTCGGCGCCGTGAATACGCAGCAGGACCGCCTCGACCATCCCCCAGCGTCCGTCTCACCCTGCACCAAGGATCCCGAGCAGCCGAACACAACGTCTTTCCCGCCTTCCAACGATGCTCATTCAGGCCGGACCCGAACCCGGTGCAACCGCGCCCTGACGGCTGGTGACGAGCTGGCTCCGAAAGCCCGGCGCCAGCAAGACCCTCCCCCGCAATCCAGCTGGCGTGGCCGTCCGGCTTCGGCCAATCCGACTCCCTGCAGCCCGGTCGCAAGCTGGCTGGGCCCGCGCACCATCGACCACATCGACGCCCGTCACCACATCAAGCAGCTCGCCCTCTCCCTCGAGCTGGACGTGAAGTTTTCAAGTTTTGGGTAAAGATTTGATGGATGTAACGCCCACGATGCGGCTATATCTCCCACGTGTCGAGGCACGACTTAGAGGCATAACCGCATAGTGGTTTTGTCGCAAGAAGGGTCATCTTCGCACAATCCCATGTAATGAACAAGAATGGGATAAAGAGTTGGCTTACAATCGCCACTTCACACAATACATAAATATAATTCATACATCATCCAAAATACACACATAGAACGACTACGGTCAAGATCCAACTGAAAATAAGATAACCCCAAATGCTAGATCCCCAATCGTCCCAACTGGGCTCCACTACTGATCATCAGGAAAAGACACATAGTAACGACCACGTTCCTCGTCGAACTCCCACTTGAGATCGATCCCATCATCTGCACTGGCATCGTCGGCACCTGCAACTGTGTTGGTAGAATCTGTGAGTCACGAGGACTCAGCAATCTCACACCCGCGAGATCAAGACTATTTAAGCTTATAGGAAAGGATGGTGTAATGCGGTGGAGCGGCAGCAGGCAATAAGCATATATGGTGGCTAACATACGCAATTGAGAGCGAGAAGAGAAGCAACGGAACGGTCGTCATCTAGCAATGACCAAGAAGTGATCCTAATCTCCTACTTACGTCATTCATAACTCAAACCGTGTTCACTTCCCGGACTCCGCCGAGAAGAGACCATCACGGCTACACACACGGTTGATGTATTTTAACTGGGTCAAGTGACAAGTTCTCTACAACCGGACATTAACAAATTCCCATCTGCCTCATAACCGCGGGCACGGCTTTCGAAAGATAATACCCTGCAGGGGTGTCCCAACTTAGCCCATCATAAGCTCTCACGGTCAACGAAGGATAAACCTTCTCCCGGGAAGACCCGATCAGTCTCGGAATCCCGGTTTACAAGACATTTCGACAATGGTAAAACAAGACCAGCAAGTTCTGTCTGTTTCTCTCCAAGTGTGACGGCCGGGTCTTATTTTGCCGGCTTAACTTTGTTTACAGTGTTAGTTGAACACAATGGGTGTCATTAAGACAAGTAAATCGGAATTAAGGTACCAACCTTATTACCCGGGTTATCTAAACCGGAAGTATGCTTGCAGGCCGCTCAGTGTGTTATTACGGCTGTATTAAGGATATAATTGAGGACCAGTCTTTTTTGATTCATATTCCGGGTTATACATCTCAGACATATAATTCTTAGGGCGGTAAGCCGCCTGGAGACTTGTGATTCGTCTTTCTATGCAGGATAGTTAAAGACAATTATTTGAGGCTAAGGAGAATGAATGACCCGGAGAAACATAAAGGAGACAACTTCATCAAGACTTTAACATTCAAGGCATACACGATGGCACGGCAAGGATAAAATTATTGGTCCTACTCTATTACAAAGACTCATTGAGTCCAAAAGGGTGGAGCATTGTTTGGTAAGCCGGCTGCAGAAGCTAGGACGCCTGCTGGGTGGAAGTCTCCAGCTCATTTCTTTCTTCTCCTCCGGCTGTCCCCAAGGTCTGGAAAGTCGATGACTTCCAGTCGATGCCGCTCAGCGCCTCGAATTGGGCTTCCTCGTCAATTAACCCGGCCGGGTCAATTTCTGGGGCAAAGGTGTGCTGACGAGCCGGCGGAATTAAACTCAGAGCTTCATAGCGAGGGGTTGGAATCCTCTGATTTTCTGCGTTATAACCCGGCTGGTATTTGGTCAGATCCGTGTCGTTGCCAATAAGAGTCACCACTGGGCGCACGATCTTCACGCAGGCGGCGAAGTCTTTTTGGTCGAAAGCCGTGCCATCTTCCTTCAGACTTGGATAGCCGAGGGCGATGTCTGCCGGGTCTAGCTCCGGCAGGAAAGCCTTGGCCCGGCTCAGCGCGGCGATCGCTCCGGATCTCGCAGAGGCCCGTCGCAGCTCTTGGATACGTTGCGGCAGGACGGCGAGCCGACGAAGAACCTCCGCCAAGTGAGTCGGCACCTCGTTGGATAAGGCTACCACAGCTAAGGCACGTTGTGACCCGGTGTAGAGTTGCTCCACCAGGGTGTACACGGCCTTCAGCTTGGTGACCACGCTCTGGTTGAGGTTGGCACTTCTGGGACCTGTTTAACAGAATCAGATAAGCCGCCGACAAGGATGAATTATGAGATATAAAATTCTACACTTGATGAAAGCCGGTGAGACGACTTACCGAAGATTGCGGCCACCATCTGGGACACTTGGCGCTTTAGGCCGGAGAGCTCTGCGGTCTTCTCGGAGAGAGCCTTCTCCGCCTATTCGGCCCGGTTCACCAATGCGGCCTTTTCTTCGGCCCACGCCTTCCGCTCAGCGTCAAACTCTGTTTTCAGCTTCTCTTGCGCGGCGATGCTGGATACAAACTTGGCGTTTGCCTTCCGGGTCTCCATCTCTTGCATCCTCAGCCGGTTCTTGAGATCGGCAAGGTCAACCTCAAGCTTCTTCCCAGCAGCCTGCATACATTTCCGGGTTATGACATGAACAGTTCCTATATAAATTTTAAGTCCCAAGCGTTTTCCAAGCAAAGACACTTGGCACTTGGGGGCTAATGTGTATAGAAGGTTCTTATCTACAAATTACCGGTTTAATTGGCTAAGCCGGAACTTCAGTCTACAGCATATTCAATCCTAAGTCGTTGGCTTGAGGGCTAGCATGGAAAAAGTAACTAAGAGGACAGAAGGATAATACCTCAGATTTCTGCTGGATCTGGGTCACCATGGCAACCTCCGCGTCCCGGCTCTTGTGCACTTGGTTGACGTAGCCGGAGACGAGCTCTCCAATGCTCAGGTTGGCATAGCCAGTTAGATCCAGACTGACCCGGTGGGGCTGCAGTACTTCCCCCTTGGCAGAGCACTTGGCCAGTGCCGTAGGCCTCCCCGGCTCAACAAATTTGGTCCGGGTGATTTCCACGTCCGGGTCGTTTGTTGGTTGAGCCGAGCCGGAGGCCTCCGGGTCAGCAGAAGCTTCTACAGGTGCCGTGTCCATTGGAGTGGTGGCTTCGGGGGCGGAGGCAGCTGGCGGTTCTTGGACCGTCACCTCCGGCTCAGGCAAATCCGGCTCTCCGGCCGACTTAGTTTTCTTCGCCCTCTTGGTGAGCTTTGCCTGGGCACTGAAAGAACAACAAAGGTTAGTACAAAAAGTATGAGCAAAAGATCAGAACAAATATACGAGGGTTATCATTACCCGGGCACGGTCTTGAAAGCCGGAAGACTCGACTGCATAGAGTCGCCCGAAGAGGGGGAGGTCTCCTGATAATTGGAGTCGGAAGAATTGAGTGGCTGACGGATAACACCCGCCAACGGATGAAAAGGGTACAAGTGGGAAATAACCTCAGTTCGGCGCTTCCTTGATGCGTCAGGTAACCCGGAGGAGAGGTCGGTGTCCTTGTTGGTCCGGGTGTGACGCCGGCTCTGATGAACCTGTCGCTTCAAAACAAATTTAGGATCTTGATAAGCTAAAGGATGTGAAAAGCTTACTTTCCGGGTTACCCTTCGGACTTTCAGCCTTGGCAAGGGCTCCGAGTCGGAGGAAAGTGACATTACCTCTTCAACCACCGGGTTACTGGCTCCGGTGTCCTCCTGTTGATAAACAACATTGATAAGGCGGACAGAACTAAAGCAACAAGTATAACAAGAGCTTACAGGTTTAGGTATTACCTCAGACTCGGAGCTGTCACTCAGCTGCAACAGCTCCGAAGCAGTGGGCCTACTTCCCTTCTTACGGGGAGCGGCTTTCTTGGCGGCTTTCTTCGCCTTTCTGGCCTTTTTGGCGGCGTCATGGTCATACTTGACCCGCCAGAACTTGTCATCAGCCTGAGAAATACAATGATGAATTCTTAAAACGGTTCAGATGTAAGTTATATGCAGGAGAAGATAAAATGTTAAGGTCAGCGGCTTACCGCTGGGGCTGGGTTAGTCTTGCAGAAGGGGGCTAACCCGGTCCTCCCGCAGTCTGCCAGGCTCTCGTTCAGAAGAGCCTTGGTCATCTCTTCTGCAACATCTTCAGGAAGATCGTTGCGGCTGTGTCTCTGAGGGTCATCCTTTTGGCCTGTGTATTCGCACATTAAGCCGGGGCGGCGGCTCAATGGGATCACCCGCCATGATATCCAGACCCGGACCAGATCGATTCCATTCAGACCATTGCCCAGAAGAGCCTTGATCTTGTTGATGGTGGGGAGCAGAGGTTGGCGTTCCGCTTGAGTCAGCTTGTCTGACAGTGGGTGAGTCGGCTCCAGACGCGAGGGGCGAAAGCCGGGCAACGGACTCTCGTCAGCCGGCGACGTGTCTTGGCAGTAAAACCACGTCAGATTCCAGTCCTTGGGGTGGCTGGGCGGCTCTGCGTAAGGGAAGAGGCAGTCCCTACGCCGCTGGATGGAGATGCCACCTAACTCCAGACTTGGCCCATTGGCGCATTCATTCTGACGGTTCAAGTAAAAAAGCTCTCTGAAGAGCAGCAGACTAGGTTCTTCTCCAAGGTACACCTCGCAGAACACTTGGAAGTTGCAGATATTGGACACTGAGTTGGGTCCTATGTCCTGAGGCCGCAGATCAAAGAAATTCAAAACGTCTCTGAAAAACTTTGAGCCGGGCGGTGCGAAGCCCCGGCTCATATGATCTGCAAAAATCACTACCTCCCCGTCCTTTGGCTGTGGTCTCTCTTCTGACGGGTCAGGGGCACGGTAGGACATGACGTCCTTCTTGGGTAGATATCCAGAGTTAACAAAATCCGCTAGGGTCTCATTGGTGACATTGGACCTCATCCAGTTGCAAGTGATGGAGGCTTTGGGAGCTTTGGGAGGCATGGTGAAAGTCGGCAGTCTATGATAAAATGAAAAACGTCCGGGTTAATTATGAGCCGGAAGAAATCTACGGTTCAATGACAAGGTGGCGGCTTATGAAGGGGACTAATGGTATACATTAAAGTGCATCGGGCTATTTAAGCCGCCGAGGGATTGAGAGTAATTTGATTGTCTACAGGCTTTATCACAGCTAAGCCGGAAATTTTATGGCGCATGGTTTTCTTTAAGCCGGAAGGTTCTACGGCGCGTGGTTTCTTTAAACCGGAACTGTAAACCGCCGGGATTCAATGATTGCAATTTTTACTAAGTGTGGTAATACAGGTTTCACACATCACAGTAAATTTTTTGGATCAAAACAGTCGGGCAAAAGAAAAGTTTCTAGACCTAGAAACAGACGCTGGAGAAGTTCTTGGGCTCGAACAAGGTTCTTATGCAGTAAAAAGAGAGCTGCTTGCATGTAAAATGGGTGCTAAACAGTCACCGCAATGGTTCTATGCAAGTCTAAGATCAAAAGGAGGCAGTACAAATCAAATCTACTGAGGCCCGTGATGAACTACGAAGAACACGGACAAACTACTCGAGCCCTAGTGCGGATCTGCCCTATGGAGTAGTGAGGACTTACCGGTGCTGAAGAGGTGCGGGGGTCGCCGCCGTTTGTCTGGACCGAGTCAGGGTGATGCAGCGGCCAAGGTTGACGAAGACCGGGGGCGCGGCGGCGGCGGTGGAGTTCGAGCTCGAGCAGAGGAACAGTGGCGCGAGGAGGAAGAAGAGTGGCTGAAAGCCCGTCGGGCCGGCCTATTTATAAGGCGAGCTCATAAGTAGGCGCGAGAATCAAGGAGACCATGGCGTGGTTATCTCCCCATGAACGCCTCGATTTCTGGGATGGCCGTAAAGAAAAATATCCGTTGCGAATCTGGTGGAGTAAAAAACGGGCTTAATGGAAGATGACGTCACGGCGGATTATCCGGAGTCCAGAGGATGACGTCACGTCGGGTTATGGCCTTCACACAATTGTAAGCCGGAGGTTTTCTGTCGAAGGAATGGAAGATTGACATGAGCCGGCTCAAATCAATCTGGGGCCTAATGTTGAGGATATAGACCTTAGAGTCACCCGCCAGGAGGGGCCGGGTTACTCATATGGTCATTGCCAGAAGCCCGGCGCCAAGTCTGAAGACGGTGGGCCAAAGATGGGCTTAAGACCCGGATAAGGCTTAAAGCCCGTAGTTGCAATCTTTATTATGTTAGAACTTGTAGTGTAAGGCAAGAATAGTTGAGAGTCCGAGCCGGACACTCTTATGAGCCGGCCGGGACTCTGAGAGCTGCAGGGCATCAGCCTCCCTATATAAAGGGACGACCCGGCAGCAGTTTAAGGCAGAGAACGATCTCATCGAGAGCCGGGGATAACAGTTTTGCTCCCTGGTGATCGTAACCCTAATCAATACCACCTCAAACTGGACGTAGGCTTTTACCTTCACCGTAAGGGGCCGAACCAGTATAAACCCTCGTGTTCCTTGTCCCGCATTAACCCCTTCAAGCTTCCTAGCTGCGATGGCTCCACGACTAAGTCCTAGCTCGAGGACATCTGCCGTGACAATTCCACGACACCACCCGAATGTGCCGACAAATCCCGATAGGAGCTGCACATATCTCGTTCTCAGGGCACACCGGATGGGCAAGACGTCGGGTTGGCATAGACCCTGGTTGCCCAGGGGGCGCCGGACATCGCCCAGTTTGGGCCAGCACTCGAAGGAACACTGGTCCGGGGGTTAAAATAAAGATGACCCTCGGGCTCGCGAAAACCCGGGGGAAAAGGCTTAGGTGGCAAATGGTAAAACCAAGGTTGGGCCTTGCTGGAGGAGTTTTATTCAAGGCGAACTGTCAAGGGGGTCCCATAAATCACCCAACCGCGTAAGGAACGCAAACTCAAGGAACATAATCCCGGTATGACGGAAACTAGGGCGGCAAGAGTGGAACAAAACACCAGGCATAAGGCCGAGCCTTCCACCCTTTACCAAATATATAGATGCATTAATTAAATAAGAGATATTGTGATATCCCAACATATCCATGTTCCAACATGGAACAACTTCAACTTGACCTGCAACTAGCAACGCTATAAGAAGGGCTGAGCAAAAGCGGTAACTTAGCCAAACAACGGTTTGCTAGGAAAGGATGGTTAGAGGCTGACATGGCAATATGGGAGGCATGTATAGCAAGTGGTAGGTAACGCAGCATGGCAATAGAGCGAACAACTAGCAAAGCAAAGATAGAAATGATTTCGAGGGGTGGTCATCTTGCCTGCAAGGTTCTCAGAGTTGTCGAAAGCTTGATCCTCGTAAGCGTACTCAACAGGTTCCTCGTTCACAAACTCGTCTCCCGGCTCTACCCAAGACAAGAACACAAGCAACGGAACCACAATCAATCACGAGAAATGCACAAGCAACATGATGCAATACCTGAATGATATGCAAGAAATGATATGCGATGCATATGCGTGCTCCGGAAGGAAAATGATGAACAAGGCAGTAACTTGGCAACCCAAGCATGCCACTAGAAAGATGAGATGATTTCGGTCGAAATCGATATAAAGATCACCGGAAACGGATGCACGGTTTGCAAATGGCAAGCAAAACAAGAATGACACGAATCTGCGATTAACAGCATGATAACACTTAAAATGCAACAAGTAACAATGCTACAGCACTCCAACATAGCAACAAAGAACATGGAAGTAATCTACAGGAGATGCTTGACAAAAGATGAACACTGAGCTACGGCTATATCACAACATATCAAGCTCAAACAAGCATGGCAAAAGTGAAAAAGATAACAGGTTCACAGACTTAGTGAAATTACTGGACATGACAGAAACAGCATCAGGTAGCAATGTTTAGAGCACGAAATCAACATGCTACAGGCAATTAAAATAGCAAAAAAAGGCATGGAAGTGTTCTACTAAATGCATATGACAAAAGTCCCTTACTGACCATAAGCCAGAAAGGACCAGAAGATATGATGGCAACCATGCAAACATAGCAAGTTTCGTTAACTGGTTCCAGACTTGGCAGAAAACAGAGCATGGCAGAAACAATAATATGAAGGCATGTTGGTGAGCTTGATGCACTCACCACAAGGCAATGCATGACAAAACAAGCATACATACAGCAATATGGCATGTTTATTAAGCTATCCATGTCAAGAGAAAATACATAGCATGCATGAAACAACTACAACAAGCTTGGCAAAATTGAATAACACGTAAACAATCTGCCAGAAATATTTTATATCAAAAGTAGAGCAAGATTGAGTCATGCTATGCACTCCATAATTGCAAACAAGGGCAGGAATGGATCAATTACAACAATATCTACGAAACATCCTTAATTAACATCTCCAAAATAAGCATAGATATCTCTGTAGCATCAAGTTTACATGGCAACAAAATAACAGCAGACAGACTTGAGAAATTACTAAGTCCCTGAAATCAGAAACATTACGGTGCCTAGTTTGCATGCTTGTGCTAGTCACCACAGAGATCACAAAAATACATGGCATACCCCACTGGAAAGATGGCATGGCATACAACAAAACACATGTAGAGCTCATGCCCATAAGTTGCACAGATTAAATGATACAAAAATGACAAATCTCCAAGTTCTGCTAAGAACCAGCAGATAACAGCAACTAGCACTATTGCACCAGAGATTTGGGCATCAAGATGGCCTCTAATGAACATGGTGCAATGGAACAAAATGAAGAGCATCACGAGGCGAACATTTCGATATATTACACGCGCGAAACGGAGCTACATGCAGAGTTATGCCATGATGAACATGGGTACTTATTGTAAAATCTTAAAGACTTAGAAATTTCGGGGGGGGGGGGGGGGAGAGAACAAGTCAACGCACTTGGACTGGATCGAGATCGGGATCACGGCGCCGGCTAGGGTTCGAGCTCGGCCGCCGGAGCTTCGGCCGGAGCAGAGGACGGCGAGTGGAGGTCGGCGGCCGGAGGGGGCGACGACGCTCGGAGGAGGAGGTGCCGGCGACGAGGCGCGGTCGCGCGCCGGCGGCGGCAAGGCGACGGCAGCGGGGCACGCGGGGCATGGCGGCGGCGGCGGGGCACGGCGAGGCGGGCGGGCGGCGGAGGCGCGCGGGCCCGCGAGGGCCGGCGGCGGCGGCGCGGGGACGGCTGCCACGTGTCAACGCGCGAGTGGCTGCGGGCTTCGTCCGGCGGCGGCTGGACGCGTCCGGCCGCGGAGAGGAAGGTGGTTAGTGTTTCGTCTGCGAAAGTATACGGGAGGTCTCACATATTTATAGGTAGAGGGAGCTAGGAGAGTCCAAATGAGGTGCGGTTTTCGCCCACACGATCTTGATCGAACGACCTAGAGCATGGAAGTGAGTTTGGTGGGTTTTGGGCTGTTTAGAGAGGGGGATTGCTGCAACACACAAAAGGACTTTGCGGATGCCCGGTTAACCGTTGGAGTACCAAACGACCTCCAAATGGGACGAAACTTGACCGGTGGTCTACCGGTGGTATACCAAGGCCACTTGACACGCCTCGGTCCATTCCGAGAACGTTTGACACCCGCTCATGAAAAGAAAACAAGAGGGGTGCACCGGAGGAGGTGGGAGCGCCGGATTGCAAAACGGACAACGGGGAAAATGCTCGGATGCATGAGACGAACACGTATGCAAATGCAATGCACATGATGACATGATATGAAATGTATGACATGAACAAAATGCAGAACGAAAGACAAAACCCGACCACGGAGGGAATATCATAACACATAGCCGAAAATGGCAAGAGTTGGAGTTACAAATATGGAAAGTTACATGCGGGGTGTTACAATGGATTATGGAACAAGGATTGGAAAGAGCCTAAGCTTGGGGATGCCCAAGGCACCCCAAGGTAAAATTCAAGGACAACCAAAAGCCTAAGCTTGGGGATGCCCCGGAAGGCATCCCCTCTTTCGTCTTCGTCTATCGATAACTTTACTTGGGGCTATATTTTTATTCACCACATGATATGTGTTTTGCTTGGAGCGTCTTGTATGATTTGAGTCTTTGCTTTTTAGTTTACCACAATCATACTTGCTGTACACACCTTTTGAGAGACACACACATGAATCGGAATTTATTAGAATACTCTATGTGCTTCCCTTATATCTTTTGAGCTATATAGTTTTCGCTCTAGTGCTTCACTTATATCTTTTAGAGCACGGCGGTGGTTTTATTTTATAGAAATTATTGATCTCTCATGCTTCACTTATATTATTTTGACAGTCTTAAACAACATGGTAATTTACTTTAATTGTGAAATTAGTCCTAATGTGATAGGCATCCAAGATGAGCATAATAAAAACTTCCATATAAGTGCATTGAACACTAGGAGAAGTTTGATACTTGATGATTGTTTTGAGATATGGAGATAGTGATATTAAAGTTGTGCTAGTTGAGTAATTGTGAAATTGATAAATACTTGTGTTAAAGTTTGGAAGTCCCGTAGCATGCGCGTATGGTAAATGTTGTGTAACAAATTTGAAACATGAGGTGTTCTTTGATTGTCATCCTTATGAGTGACGGTCGGGGACGAGCGATGGTCTTTTCCTACCAATCAATCCCCTAGGAGCATGCGCGTAGTGCTTGGTTTTTGATGACTTGTAGATTTTTGCAATAAGTATGTGAGTTCTTTATGACTAATGTTGAGTCCATGGATTATACGCACTCTCAATCTTCCATCATTGCTAGCCTCTTTGGTACCGTGCATTGCCCTTTCTCACCTTGAGAGTTGGTGCAAACTTCGCCGGTGCATCCAAACCCCGTGATACGATACGCTCTATCACACATAAACCTCCTTATATCTTCCTCAAAACAGCCACCATACCTACCTATTATGGCATTTCCATAGCCATTCCGAGATATATTGCCATGCAACTTTCCACCGTTCCGTTTATTATGACACGCTTCATCATTGTCATATTGCTTTGCATGATCATGTAGTTGACATCGTATTTGTGGCAAAGCCACCATGCATATTATTTCATACATGTCACTCTTGATTCATTGCCCATCCCAGTACACCGCCAGAGGCATTCATATAGAGTCATATTTTGTTCTAGTATCGAGTTGTAATCATTGAGTTGTAAATAAATAGAAATGTGACGATCATCATTAATAGAGCATTGTCCCAAAAGAAAAAAAAAGGAAAAAAAGAGAAAGGCCAAAAAAAGAAAGGCCCAAAAAAAAGAGAAAAAGAAAAAAAGGGAGAAATAAAAAGGGACAATGCTACTATCCTTTTTCCACACTTGTGCTTCAAAGTAGCACCATGATCTTTATGATAGAGAGTCTCTTGTTTTGTCACTTTCATATACTAGTGGGAATTTTTCATTATAGAACTTGGCTTGTATATTCCAACAATGGGCTTCCTCAAATGCCCTAGGTCTTCGTGAGCAAGCAAGTTGGATGCACACCCACTTAGTTTCTTTTGTTGAGCTTTCATACATTTATAGCTCTAGTGCATCCGTTGCATGGCAATCCCTACTCCTTGCATTTACATCAATTGATGGGCATCTCCCTAACCCGTTGATTAGCCACGTCAATGTGAGACTTTCTCCTTTTTTGTCCTCTCCACACAACCCTCATCATCATATTCTATTCCACCCATAGTGCTATATCCATGGCTCACGCTCATGTATTGCGTGAAAGTTGAAAAAAGTTTGAGATTACTAAAGTATGAAACAATTGCTTGGCTTGTCATCGGGGTTGTGCAAGATGAGAGCATCTTGTGTGAAGAAAATGAAGCATGGCCAAACTATATGATTTTGTAGGGATGAGCTTTCTTTGGCTATGTTATTTTGAGAAGACATAATTGCTTGATTAGTATGCTTGAAGTATTATTATTTTTATGTCAATATTAAACTTTTATCTTGAATCTTTCAGATCCGAACATTCATGCCACAATAAAGAAAATTACATCGAGAAATATGCTAGGTAGCATTCCACATCAAAAATTCTGTTTTTATCATTTACCTAATCAAGGACGAGCAGGAATTAAGCTTGGGGATGCTTGATCGTCTCCAACGTATCTATAATTTTTGATTGTTCCATGCTATTATATATTCTGTTTTGGATGTTTAATGGGCTTTATTATACACTTTTATATCATTTTTGGGACTAACCTATTAACCGGAGGCCCAACCCAAATTGCTATTTTTTTGCCTATTTCAGTGTTTCGAAGGAAAAGAATATCATACGGAGTCCAAACGGAATGAAACCTTCGGGAACGTGATTTTCGGAACAAACATGATCCAGAGGACTTGGAGTGGACGTCAAGCAACCAACAAGGAAGCCACGAGGCAGGGGGGCGCGTCTACCCCCCCGGGCGCGCCCTCCACCCTCGTGGGCCCCTCATGGCTCCACCGACCTACTTCTTCCTCCTATGTATACCTACGTACCCCCAAACCATCAGCAGAGGAGCCAAAACCCTATTTCCACCACGGCAACCTTCTATACCCGTGAGATCCCATCTTGGGGCCTTTTCCGGCGCTCCGCCAAAGGGGGCATTGATCACGGAGGGCTTCTACATCAACACCATAGCCTCTCCGATGATGTGTGAGTAGTTTACCTCAGACCTTCGGGTCCATAGTTATTAGCTAGATGGCTTCTTCTCTCTCTTTGGATCTCAATACAAAGTTCTCCTCATTTCTTTTGGAGATCTATTTGATGTAATCTTCTTTTGCGGTGTGTTTGTCTAGATCCGATGAATTGTGGGTTTATGATCAAGATTATCTATGAACAATATTTGAATCTTCTTTGAATTCTTTTATGTATGATTGGTTATCTTTGCAAGTCTCTTCGAATTATCAGTTTGGTTTGGCCTACTAGATTGATCTTTCTTGCAATGGGAGAAGTGCTTAGCTTTGGGTTCAATCATGCGGTGCTCGATCCCAATGACAGTAGGGGAAACGACATGTATTGTATTGTTGCCATCGAGGATAAAAAGATGGGTTTATATCATATTGCATGAGTTTATCCCTCTACATCATGTCATCTTGCTTAAAGCGTTACTCCATTCTTATGAACTTAATACTCTAGATGCATGCTGGATAGCGGTCGATATGTGGAGTAATAGTAGTAGACGCAGGCAGGAGTCGGTCTACTTGTCACGGACGTGATGCCTATATACATGATCATACCTAGATATTCTCATAACTATGCTCAATTGTATCAATTGCTCGATAGTAATTTGTTCACCCACCGTAATAGTTATGCTATCTTGAGAGAAGCCACTAGTGAAACCTATGCCCCTGGGTCTATTTTCCATCATATTAATCTTCCGTCGACAAGTTATTTTTATTACCGTTTATTTTGCAATCTTTACTTTTTATCTTTATCATAAAAATACCAAAAATCTTATCTTATCATCTCTATCAGATCTCAGTTTTGCAAGTGGCCGTGAAGGGATTGACAACCCCTTTATCGCGTTGGTTGCAAGGTTCTTATTTGTTTGTGTAGGTGCATGGGACTTGAGCGTGGCCTCCTACTGGATTGATACCTTGGTTCTCAAAAACTGAGGGAAATACTTACGCTACTTTACTGCATCACCTTTTCCTCTTCAAGGGAAAAATCAACGCAGTGCTCAAGAGGTAGCAGTGGCCCCGCAGACCTTGAAACCGACGCTATAAAATCCTATTTTCGGAGAAAAAATGGGGGAGAAAGAATTATCGCGTTCCACGAGACGGAGCCGCCGTCACCTCATGTTCTTCATCGGGAGGCCAGATCTGGAGTCCCTTTGAGGCTCCGGAGAGGGATCTTCGTTCATCGCCATCACCAACCCTTCTCCATCGCCAATTCCATGATGCTCCCCACCGGGAGTGAGTAATACCTTCGTAGGCTCGCTGGTCGGTGAGGAGTTGGATGAGATTCATCATGTAATCGAGTTAGTTTTGTTAGGGCCTGATCCCTAGTATCCACTATGTTCTGAGATTGATGTTGCTATGACTTTGCCATGCTTAATGCTTGTCACTTTGGGCCCGGGTGCCATGATTTCAGATCTGAACCGTTAATAATATCACCATTATATATATGTTCTAGATCCGATATTGCAAGTTATAGTCACCTACTACGTGTTATGTTCCGGCAACCCCGAAGTGACAATAGTCGGGAGCACTCCCGGTGATGACCGTAGTTTGAGGAGTTCATGTATTCACCGTGTGTTAATGCTTTGTTCCGGTTCTCTATTAAAAGGAGGCCTTAATATCCCTTAGTTTCCAATATGGACCCCGCTGCCACGGGAGGGTAGGACAAAAGATGTCATGCAAGTTCTTTCCATAAGCACGTATGACTATTTATGGAATACATGCCTACATTATATTTACGAACTGGAGCTAGTGCCGTATCGCCCTAGGTTATGACTGTCACATGATGAATATCATCCAAAAAATTACCGATCCAATGCCTACGAATTTATCTTATATTGTTTCTGCTAAGTTACTACTACTATCGTTACTGTTGCAGTTGCTACAAAATTACTGCTATCACTCTTACCTTACTATTGCTGCTGCTACTATTATCAAAACTATCATACTACTTTGCTACTGATCGCTTGCTGCAGATAATTAATCTCCAGGTGTGGTTGAATTGACAACTTTGCTGCTAATACTTACAAATATTGTTTGGCTCCCCTTGTGTCGAATCTATAAATATGGGTTGAATACTATACCCTCGAAAACTATTGCGATCCCCTATACTTGTGGTTATCAAGACCTTTTTCTGGCAATGTTGCCAGGGAGCATAGCTATATTTGTTGTGTCACTTGGAATTATTATCAATTTATCACTATGAAGAATCTGAAGGATGCAAAGACTAAGATTTTTCCCTCTAAGACGAGGGGAGGTAAGGAACTGCAATCCAGCTCCGCTTTAGATTCACCTTCTGTTATAAGTAAACTTGCAACACCACCACATGCTATTAATTCTGATATGTCGCAAGTTATTGATGATGCTACTTCTGCTATGGATGATGCTAGTACCTTGCCTGATAATGATGTGCCACTGGGTGAATTTCTTGATGAACAAATTGCTAGAGTAAGACAACATGATATTGTTGAAACTGATAATGAGCTTGAAACTGAAAATCTTGAAAAATCTACTAGGACTAGCCCTCCTAGATATGAAATGCCTAAGGTACCGGAAGGTTATGTTATGAATGAGGAGACAACTAGAGATATTCTTGCTTGTAAGGATAGAGATGATCTAGAGAAATTATTATGCAAGTATAAAGAAAAATCTCTGAATGCTAGAATGCAATATGGTCCTAAGTTTGCTACCTCACTTATCATTATTGATGATAAGGATTTTGAATTCTCTGTCGACCCAGAGTTGATTACTTTGGTTGAATCTGATCCTTTTCATGGTTATGAAACTGAAAATGTTGTGGCACATCTTACTAAGTTGAATGACATAGCCACCCTTTTTACTCATGATGAGAAAACTCGCTATTACTATATTCTCAAATTATTTCCGTTCTCATTAAATGGTGATGCTAAAGCTTGGTACAATGCTCTTACTCCTTGTTGTGTGCGTAGTCCCCAGGATATGATTTATTACTTCTCTGAAAAATATTTCCCTGCTCATAAGAAACAAGCTGCCTTGCAAGAAATATGTAACTTTGCGCAAATTGAAGAAGAGAGTCTCCCACAAGCTTGGGGAAGGCTTTGCCAATTGCTTAATGCTTTGCCTGATCATCCTCTTAAGAAAAATGAAATACTTGATATCTTCTATAATGGACTAACTGATGCTTCCACTACAAAAAAATACACTTCCGTGATGATACGTGTTTGTCACAGTAGGTCGCATTTTTTGTCATGCATGTACATCCATGACAATTTTATGACAGAATCAAGATAGTCATACCTGTGCTGTCGTAGAAGTGTTCCATGACATTACCAAAATTATCATCACAGAAGTGTCCACTTCCATGACGATAAATCGCGCGTCACAGAAGTGCTTTCGTCAAGGGTGACCGACACGTGGCATCCACCGTAACGAAACGCCGTTAAGCTATCGTGTCCGGTTTTGGATCCGATAACCCGTTAATAGCCCCGAACAATGGGGATTTTCCACGTGTAAAATCATCATTGGCTGGAGGAAACACGTGTCGGCTCACCGTTGGGACAGATGTCATCCACTCATTGGACACAAAGCGCCTATGATACGTCGTCACGTGGCACGGCCCAACAAAGGCCCATTCCTGTGAAAAGGCCGGCCCGTTTGACTTGGTCAAAAGGTGGCGGGCCGGCCCACAGCAAGCCTGTTAACGGCCTGTTCGCATATAGCCCATTTACAGCCCGCTAACCCAGGGCCCGTTTACGGCCTAACCGAATTAGGCCCAGTAGCGTCATCTGGGCCGTCCAATATAATTCCAGCCCGTTTTAACTTCCGGCCCATGTATGGCCCATGACGTCTTTCGGCCCATATGAGGCCCTTATTACTCTCAGCCCATTAACGGCCCGTGGTAAAACTGGCCCGTAGTGAACAGTGTATCACTTTATACCCATTAACGGCCCGTGGTGAAACTGGCCCGTAATGAACAGTGTATCACTTTATACCCATTAACGACCCATTATTCAGTTGGGCCGTTTCCAGCCCATGTTATCTTTCGGCCTTCTCGGGGCCCATTTATTCTTGGGCTCATTTCCACATTCGTTTACTTACGGCCCGTTACTGTCAATTTTTGCTTGTGGGCCAAATTCAGCCCGTGGTTACAGTCGGCCCGTTTGTGGCCCGTTAATACGTTGGGCCGTTTTGATAGCGTCATCAAAATACGGCCGATTAACGACGGTCCGTTATGGTCGGCCCATGAATGGACGATTTCAACTCTAGCCCATTTACGGCCATAATGTGGTCTATTATTGGCCCATGTTTGGCCAACCGATCATAAGCCCGTAGAAGGCCCATTGATGATACGACCCATAGAAGGCCCATTGTGTCTATGGCCCGTATAAGGCCCATTGTTTCTACGCCACGTAGAAGGCCCATTGTTTCTACGGCCCTTAGAAGGCCCATTGTTTCTACGGCTCGTAGGAGGCCCATGTAAACTACAGCCGGTGGGCATCAAAGTTCGCCACCAGTGCAAATATAGGGAACACCCTACACTATACAAAAATGGCTTGCTGTTTTCTTCAGCCGGTGGCTGCACGTTAAGAACAAATTTTGTATCGCACCAAAACAAATTACAACTATAAAAGAAAAGGAAGGTTGGCATAAAAGTTAACAGTCTAGCAGATAAATGCACAACCAGAAGTTCAGAAGCTCAGTTCATTTGACCTGACTGTTACGTTTTCATGTTGTATTGTCCGATGGAGCACCATAACCTTCGCCTTCAGTTCTCCTAGGCTCCTGAGCAACATAGCAAATGTCTGATAGTCTGGTTTCAAAACCATGCATATCTTGACAACATCGAACAATGTCTCTCCTTGTTTCACAAAGGGTCTCTGTTAGGGAATGGACTTGTGTCTGGAGCGCAGATACAACATTGTTTTGAGCTTGCATATCTTGATCATGAGGCAGTTTGGACGAGATTGCCTTAACAACCAACCCAGTATTACGCAGGAACGTGCTTTTGGCACTTTTAGTGGACAGGTACTTACCCACTGCAGCAAGAGCTGACATTGCGGTTATAGTTGCCTCGCCACCTTCAGAAGGTGGCGGTTCCACCATTTTTCCATAGCTCGCTGAAAAGTTGTGGTTTTACATTAGTAGTACCAGAACAGAAGATATTAAGGAGGCAGCAAAACCAAACAAAATAGCTTTGGTCTATATACAGAACTTATTCTGGTGAACCCATGTAAAATAATAGTTGTATTTTATTGCAAAGTACATAATAAAACCAGGTTCCAAACATATGACCATGTACCATCGCTAATGTATTGTCTATTTCTTCACATTGTATTGAGGGCTAAGGATAAAGAGACGAAGTTTATAATACGGTAAGCATAGTATGACATCATTCGTATCACAAAACAACTGAGAACAGACAAACAGGCAATTGTAACGTTGTGTGGGCAAGTCCAGCACGGAACTAGATTACAGGTCAAGATGAAAGGAACATCACTCCTCTCTTTTAAACCTTGTAAGGTGCAATGATACACTAAGACAATTGTGTATAAAATTGAAAAGAGAAATAGACATTGGCTGCAAACCATGCAGTTCAAGGCACAAGTCAGAGTAAGTAGTAGTTAAAAGGCATGAGGATTAAGGACTTACAACAACGACTTTGACTGGTGTAGTCATGCCCTTCTTCTTGCTGGTGTGACAGTCCTTGAAGATTTCCACAACATTTGGTTCAGGTACTTTTTGGTCCTTGCGGGCTTTCCTCTGCATTTGGAACAAGTCAATATAGATATGATAATATGGTACAACAAAAAGAGTGAAATAGCAACTAATTACAAGAGCCTCGCAGTGTGCAATATAGCTACGAGATCCTGTCGTCTGTTGGAATTTCACTTTCGTACGGTTGGGCTTGTTCTTTGAACAGTTCACCTACAAGAAGATAGATTTGTGTGGCACATGCGTAAATAGGACTTCAACATGTGATCTGATCACATATATATAATGTACCTCATACTTCGGATCGGACCAGTGTTTAACGAGGCCTCTCCAGTCTTGTCGGGGATATACCCCGCAGTATGACCCGGCTGGAGATATAACCCGACTGGGATTGGGTGTTTCATTGATGACCCGGCAGACTATAAGCCGGCAGGAACAGTTAAGTAGGTTAAGCTCGCGGGAACAGTTGAGCATTGTAACCCGGCAGACACAGTCATGTAACCCGGAAGACACAGTCATGTAACCCGGCACATGTTAAGCCAGGTGGTAAGCCAGACGGTAAGCCAGATGGTAAGCCAGATGGTAAGTCAGATCGTAAGCCAGACGGTAAGCCAGATGGTAAGCCAGATGGTAAGTCAGATCGTAAGCCAGATTGTAAGAAGCCCAAGACGTTAAGATGCCCATGGTGAGACATCAAAGTAAGGTTAAATCTTAAGTCCGAGTTGGACTCTACATGTAACCCGCCCCTTCAGCTTATATAGGGAGGGGCGGGGCACCCCAAGAGGAGAAGAAAAACAATCTCTAGGGCTAGACTCAAAGAGCCGGCTTACCGGCGACTCTCTGATAAGCATAATGAGACCTAGCCACAAACAGCATGTAGGGTTGTTACCGGATGATGTTTCCCGGGGCCCGAAGCTGTCTAAACCCTTGTCTCGTGCGTTGGACCGCCCTGCGTCTCTCATCTCAATCAACCCCTCTCAAGCTACTACATAGATGCGCTGGCCTCACGACTAAGTCCTTACACCTAGGACATCTGACGTGTTAATTCCACGATAGTTGGCGCCCACCGTGGGGCTCGCGCACGGTGGTGTTGAGTCCTTGAAGGGATTTCATCTAGGGATTGAGAAGTTCGCGTCTGGATAAAGAAAAGACCAATTTTTTGGAGGGATCTGCATCAACTTCGAGTTCACTGGATTGAGATCAGAAATTTTATGGGCAGTAACCATCATCTCTGTTAACAAAATCATCAGAGAAGCCCCCGAAAATTTGGCATAAGCCGCCATGTTTCTCAGCAGGATCATCTACTGTCACCAAACGAGCAAATCCAGCATGGAAACCTAAAGGAAGACCCGGACGTGGGCGGTCAAACCTGCCACGACCCGGAAACCGGGCCAACCACAGGATCTCCAGAGTCAATCCAGAGTCAACCCCAAGAGGGAAAGCAGTCAGCGACCCGGACCCGGGTGATCCACGGGCTCGGACTCCTCCAACATCCGGCTCATTGACCCACTGCGCCCCCGCCGTCGCCGGTTCGCGCATCCAACCCGCCGGGTCGTTGCTGCACCGTCGGCTTTGCCTCTGCTGGGGTCGCCTTGACCTGCCCGCCGTTGGACGGCCTTGTCTCCACCGCAAGTGAGCCGCCGTGAGTCGCCGGGACCCTCTGCAGCTCGCCACGCCGCACCTCTGCCTGAGCCGTTCCGCCGCTGAGCCGCCCGGTCGCGCAGCCGTCTCTGGCCGCGGCTGGCCTCGCGCCTCCGCCCCGCGCTCGACCTCCAGCGCCCTGCCGGGTCTCCGCGCCTGAATCGCCTCCGCTTCACCGCTGCGCCCTGCCGGGTCTCCGCGCCTGAATCGCCTCCGCTTCACCGCTGCGCCCTGCCGGGTCTCCGCGCCTGAGTCGCCTCCCCCTCCGTGGATCCGCCGTCCCGGTGTTGAACCGCCACCGGATCAAATCGACCCGGCCTCACCGCCGCCCCTGCGGCCGTCCGAGTTATAGTTGCCACGTGATGGCCTCGTCTGCACCGAGACCCGCCTGGTTCCGCCTCACCTCACCTCTCCCGCAATTCATTGGCTGCCATGGAACCACCGAGTCAATCTCGCGCGCCGCTTCGCCGGCTTCCACCGACTGTGTTTGAGCCGTCCATCCGCCTCTCCAAGCTCCGCTTTAAACGCAGCAAGTGCAAGGCGCCGCTTGCCTAGAGCCGCCGTTCGAATGCCGCTACGCCCGTCTCTTGTTGCTGTTGTCTTTGCCACTCCTCCGCCTCAGCCGCCGTGGCTTTGCGCCGCCGTGAGACGCCCTCACCAAGAGAGCTAAGTCGCCACGGACCACCTCCGCCGCGACGCGCGGAGCCACTACAGCTTCATCGAGCCACCCTCGCGCCTCTTTCGCGGCGGGTTACAATGCGCCTTGGGCCACCAACTACCTCTGAGCCGCTGTCCCTACTGCTGCGTATTGAGTCGCCTACGCGGACCGGCTGTCGCCGACCCACTTGCACCTATGTACCGATCGGCATTGAACCGCTGCTGGTGAACCGCTCCGCGCTTCTGGGCTTCCTTGTGAGCAGCCGCCAGAGCCGCCCCGTGCCGAGAGCCGCCTGGCCTCCCTCCGACCTGCTACCCGGCGCCGCGCCTGCGTGCCCGGGCTCTTTCGAGCTTGACCAGGGCCTCATTCATCGATGTTCTCTGTTGCGGGAGAACGGCCCCGCCTTGGAGCTGCTCCATCGACGCATTTTTGCCACTGCTTGTCGCCCAATTGTCAACTGGTTTTTTGTTTTGGCCGGGCTGCGTTTGTGGTCTCCGTCGCTCGCGCCTCAAGTCGCCGTCGCCCGGGTCTCGCGGTGCCGTCTCCACCTCAAGACGCCTTGCTTCTTCTACAAGATCGTCACTGCTGGCCGCGCCAAGCAGGTCTCGCTCTGTCAGCCGCCGCGTACTTGTTTGTTAAGAAAAACAAGGCCGATGTATTTGCAACAAGTTCCTGGACAGTAACGTATATTTACTAGTGCTACATGCAAAGCACGGGTGAGTTGCTCGAATGCTGGTCTCAAGTGGGTTTCAAAAAAGATGCGGAGGTTAGGAGATCAGCAAAGGAAAGCATGTACTCACATCACCAAGGACTGTATTGGCTCTCGCCTCAATAGCCAAAGCGGGTACAAGATTAATTATTTATTTGGCTTCAGTGAAGACAAAAACCAGCCGCTCTGGGTGCTAATGTTTGGAGAAAATATAGCAAATGTCCTGACAACAAGATCTATCGGTTAGGAGACCGAGGGCTCGACGTTGCCAGGAAACAATGCGTGCACGCGCAGCCTAGGTGCCACTTCAATCACAAGGGCGTTGCACATACAGTTTCAATTATCTGTGGGATGTAAACAAAGGCAAAGTCAACATGACCCGGAGGATCCGTTTTAAGCCGCCCGTTTCCAGCGCTTTAAAGCCTCCACCCTTGCTACGGTACCGTCAATGCCGCCTTGCCTCTAACGAAGAGAGTGACTAGAACACCATTGAAGTTATCAGAAGTCATTCACAGACACGGATCATCCATCATCTGAACAAATCAGGTGATATCTATCTGAATCCATTTTATTAATACATATTATTTCCATCACAGAACAACTACTTTGGTCTGTATATTTTTTTATGTGTGCAGGACAAAGGTTCATTATAAAGGTGGTGCCATACTGTGCATATGGAGTGTATGTTAGCATCACCATGCACCAGCGTCCACGCTGGCTTACAACTCCGCGGTGGATAAATCACTAGCCTGGCATATCAAGTGAAATCCATCCAGTATATTTTATATTGCATATTATTTTCTTTAAGAAGAGCAATTACTTTGGCTTGCAAGTTCTCCCATGTAGGACTCAAACCGGTCTATATCACGGTCAACTACGGAGAATCTTAAGCCAACTCCTTGAGTCGACTTAAGACTCAGGGGCTACAATGGCATGACTCGGGAACCCTGGGTCGTTGGAGGGAATGATAACCCGGTTCCGGAGGCTGCTACCATATTGATGAAAATTTAAAGGCCGTCAGAAAATTGCCGGTTCAAAATAATGATTCCGGTTTAAAATCCGGTTCAAGAGATTTCTCTCTCCCGCATGGTTTTGAAGCTTTCATATCCGGTTCAAACATCCGGCTCAAGGTAAATTTATATATTATAAAGCTTTGAAGCTCTCAATATCCGGTTTACAAATTTCCGGTTCAAAAAGAGGTTGTCTCTTGCAAAGTTCGAGTTCTCAGGAAAAAATAAAGGGACCAAAGAGAGTCTATTACAAAGCACAACTCAAATATAGGTACCCTGCTTTAATGACCATTGGGAGCTGATCGTATTCGAATTTAGCTTAACCCTTTTGGTATGACCCTGATCGTATTCGAATCAGAGTCGTTAAATATTCTCATGATCACTAGGGGGCTTCCTGTTCAAACATAGGTCGTATTTGAACCAAAGAGAACATAGCTGTCGGTACCCTTTTGATCGGCGTACTGCCGAGCTCATTGGGGAGTTTCTTGGTCATATTTGAACCATAGCTCAACCCCCTTTGGGAACCGACGTGGATCGTATTCGAATCAGCGTCGTTAAACAACTCTCAAGGTCATTTGGGGGCTTCCTGTTCAAACATAGGTCGTATTCGAACCAAAGAGAACATAGCTGTCGGTACCCTCTTGATCGGCAACGCCAAAGCCACTGGGGGCTATATGATCGTATTCGAATCTTAGCTTAACCCCTTTGGGACGGTTTTCTGATCGTATTCGAATCAGAAGCCTCAAAATATTTTGAAGTCTCTTTTTACAAACAATTTTTGGATTTTATTTGAAGCTCTTTTTCATATCTAAAGTGTATATGAGTGGTTGTTATTTAACCCGGTTTGATTTTCAATGGTAAATCGCCAGCTTATAACAATCATCATCTATGTGGAAGCATTGGCTTCTAAAGGATTGGGTTATCACCCTTACTGCACATGTTATGTAAACCGGCAATACAAAATCAATATCACAGTGGTTATATGTGAGGTATTATGACCCGACTTGCGGTAAACCGCCAAGGGATCTTGTGATCTACTTGTATGCAGGATAAGACTACATTTGGGTGATTACCCACTCTGGTTTTTAATGTTAAGTCGCCAGGGCATATGTTGTTTAAACTCTGTGCAGGATTTACAGGGCTATGACTTACATAAATGATTAAGTTCAAGACCATCATCAAAGATTGAAATTGGTGTCTCGAAAGGGTTGTCAATTCTTGGTTTTCTCAAAGGCTATAAGCCGCCGGGTTCTAAAATTTCCGGGTATTTAAACTCCGGATTTATTTGTCAACAGATAAGGTATTTGAATCTTTAAATAGCCAAGCTTGGCTGGATTTTCACTATGATATTGAATGATTGAGGTTTCAAACCGGGTTATTCAAATGTTTAATAGCCAGCATGGCTGGATTTTTATTATGGTTATCAGTAACTAATGTTATGGTTGAGGTTTTCAAAGTCGCTTTGGCGCAATGGATATTATTTTATCAATGGATATGATTTATTCTACAATGAAAGGAATAGTCCTGAGTCGCTGCAGGCTTACAACCCGACACTTGGGGGCTACATTATTTACATTGAGATCACATCAAATATGCAAGTCCCATGTCACTGCCAGCATGCACCATGGCACTTGGGGGCTAATGCAAAGTCATTTTTTGCTCACTTCATTGAAGACCCGACTCATCCCATTGTAATGAGCCGGCCCTCGGAGGCTACCAATTGCTCATGTCAAAAATTCAAGGTACACAAGCCTCAGTTCATTATATTGAAAGGTCCACTACTTAGTTGGTAGAGTACAAAGCTCTTAACCTTATGGACGTGGGTTCAAGCCCCATGGTGGAGATTACATCATGTGATGTTATCATCAATAAATTATATACAAAGTCCCAGCTCAGTATTATCTTAATGAGCCGGCCCTTGGGGACTACACGTTGCTGTTCCAGTCTACATGATGAAAGATCGTGGATGTCGCCTAGAGGGGGGGGTGAATAGGCGCTATAAAATAATTACGGTTTAGGCTTGAACAAATGCGGAATAAACCTAGCGGTTAATTTGACAAGCACAAAACCTACAACAACTAGGCTCACCTATGTGCACCAACAACTTATGCTAAGCAAGATAAACAACTAAGTGATAGCAAGATATATGACAAGAAACAATATGGCTATCACAAAGTAAAGTGCATAAGTAAAGGGTTCGGGTAAGAGATAACCGAGGCACGCGGAGACGACGATGTATCCCGAAGTTCACACCCTTGCGGATGCTAATCTCCGTTTGGAGCGGTGTGGAGGCACAATGCTCCCCAAGAAGCCACTAGGGCCACCGTAATCTCCTCACGCCCTCGCACAATGCAAGATGCCGTGATTCCACTAAGGGACCCTTGAGGGCGGTCACCGAACCCGTACAAATGGCAACCCTTGGGGGCGGTCACCGGTACCCGTCAAATTGCTCGGGGCGATCTCCACAACCTAATTGGAGACCCCGACGCTTGCCCGGAGCTTTACACCACAATGATTGAGCTCCGAACACCACCAACCGTCTAGGGCGCCCAAGCGCCCAAGAGGAACAAGCTCAAGGGCACCAAGCACCCAAGAGTAATAAGCTTCTCAACTTGTAACTTCCACGTATCACCGTGGAGAACTCAAACCGATGCACCAAATGCAATGGCAAGGGCACACAGAGTGCCCAAGTCCTTCTCTCTCAAATCCCACCGAAGCAACTAATGCTAGGGAGGAAAAAGAGAGGAAGAACAAGAAGGAGAACACCAAGAACTCCAAGATCTAGATCCAAGGGGTTCCCCTCACAAAGAGGAGAAAGTGATTGGTGGAAATGTGGATCTAGATCTCCTCTCTCTTTTCCTCAAAAACTAGCAAGAATCCATGGAGGGATTGAGAGTTAGCAAGCTCGAAGAAGGTCAACAATGGGGGAAGAACACGAGCTCAAGGGATAAGGTTCATTGGGGAAGAAGACCCCCTTTTATAGAAGGGGAAAAATCCAACCGTTATGTGCTCAGCCCGCACACGAGCGGTACTACCGCTCCACGAGCGGTACTACCGCTCCACGAGCGGTACTACCGCTCCACGAGCGGTACTACCGCTCTGGCGGAAGAAGCAGGGTAAAGGAGCAACCAAACATGAACCTTGGGGCGGTAGTACCGCTTATAAGCGGTACTACCGCGCACCCCAGCGGTACTACCGCTGGAGGAGCAGAACACGGGACCAAAAAAACAGTAGCGGTACTACCGCCCGACCGGAGCGGTACTACCGCTTATAGGTGGAACTGCCGTGCCTTACTGCCGTGCAACTACTGCAAAACTCGACACGAAAAATGCAAGACCCAAAATCGAGGCGGTACCAGCGCGGAACCGTAGCCGTACTACCGCTTATGGCCATAGGCGGTACTACCGCTTGGGGTGATAAGCGGTACTGCCGCTCTGGCCGCGGTACTACCGCTAGGAAACCAAAACTGCCATAACTTCTGCATATGAGCTCCGAATTGAGCAAACTCAAGCTTGTTGGATTGAGAAAGGCGAGTAGCATCAAAACCTCCAACCGAGAAGAACCGGCATAACCTCCAACATCGAAAACATCATAGAAGATGCGAGTGAACTCCGTTTTCGATGAACTCGAGCTTGTCATCAAGATGACCATAAGCTCCAAAACTCACAAAGAGAAGAACCAAACAAGAACCAACAAAGATGATGCAAGGATGCAATGGTTTGAGCTCTCTATGAACGATATGATCAAGCTACTCATCGAGAGCCCCCCTTGATAGTACGGCAATCGATCCTGTAACCCGGTCTCCCAACTACCATCATGAGACCGGTAAAATAGAAAACCTATCAAGAGCAAACCTTTGCCTTGCACATGGTCCACTTGAGCTAGATGATGACGATCTTGACTCCCTCAAGTTGGACCACCTTTCTTGGTTGTGTTGGCTCGATGAAGACTAGTTGATTGCTCCCCCATACTCCACTATGGGTGAGCCACTCTTCCGCACATCTTCACCAGTCCATTGTCACCACAATGGACGGCAAGCTTCAAGCATTTGATCTCGTCATGATGCTTCACTTGAACTTGCGCACCGCAACATCTTCACAAGTCCATTGTCGCCACAATGGACGGCAAGCTTCAAGCATTTGATCTCTTCATGATGCTTCACTTGAACTTGCACACCGCAACCTAACCCCACAAAGAACTCTCACGAAGATCATGGGTTAGTACACAAAGCGTAATCGACAATGCTTACCACACCATGGGATCGCTTGATCCCTCTCGGTACATCTTGTGCGCTTTGTGTGTTGATCAACTTGATTCACTCTTGACTTAGTCTTGATCAACCTTGACTCTTTCCAACTCTCTTCATTTGGATGATGTCTTGAAGGTAAACATGAATGATCACACAATCTTCTTCTTCAAGACATGCTTGCAATAAGTTCTACTCTCACATGACCAATATTTGGATAATTCCTTAATAACACCTTGGTCACCACATAAACTCCTTGAAACCAACACATGGACTTCAAGAAATGCCTATGGACAGATCCTTCAAATATAACTCAAGGCAACCATTAGTCCATAGAGATTGTCATCAATTACCAAAACCAAACATGGGGGCACCGCATGTTCTTTCACATGATCATATCTATAAAGTCCCTGCTCATTATTGTATAATGACCCGGCACTTGGGGGCTACATATGTGGAATACACAGTTTTGACTAGTGATTGAGATGAGCAACATGGATTTCTTCAAAGTGGTAATATTTATATTGAGGCAAGTCTTAAGTCATCGCTTTGCTCCCCTCAAGACTTGGGGGCTACAGGTAATATGGATATGAGGGAGAGAAATCTTCAAAATTCTCAGTTTTGACCCAGCATCAGCAACAATTATGACTCGGCATCATCTATTTATAACCTGGCAAGTTTTTTCATCTTTAAGCCGGTTGAAGGTCACATGAGTATTTCAAGACCAGAAGTTAAGCCGGGTCAGCAAATTGATTATGAAGTTGGCTTATTTGACCCGGATTTTTGAAGAAGGAAATAACAAGGAGTTAAGGATGATTAGGTGCTGGCTTACGAAGATGTTTTAACCCGGAGCGTAACCTGTTAAAATTGTTCTTGTGTTGTTTTACAGGATCAGTTTAACATGGATGAATCCAAATTAAACTGGGGGCTAATGTCGGGGATATACCCCGCAGTATGACCCGGCTGGAGATATAACCCGGCTGGGATTGGGTGTTTCATTGATGACCCGGCAGACTATAAGCCGGCAGGAACAGTTAAGTAGGTTAAGCTCGCGGGAACAGTTGAGCATTGTAACCCGGCAGACATAGTCATGTAACCCGGCAGACACAGTCATGTAACCCGGCACATGTTAAGCCAGGTGGTAAGCCAGACGGTAAGCCAGATGGTAAGCCAGATGGTAAGTCAGATTGTAAGCCAGACGGTAAGCCAGATGGTAAGCCAGATGGTAAGTCAGATCGTAAGCCAGATTGTAAGAAGCCCAAGACGTTAAGAAGCCCATGGTGAGACGTGAAAGTAAGGTTAAATCTTAAGTCCGAGTTGGACTCTACATGTAACCCACCCCTTCAGCTTATATAAGGAGGGGCGGGGCACCCCAAGAGGAGAAGAAAAACAATCTCTAGGGCTAGACTCAAAGAGCCGGCTTACCGGCGACTCTCTGATAAGCATAATGAGACCTAGCCACAAACAGCATGTAGGGTTGTTACCGGATGATGTTTCCCGGGGCCCGAAGCTGTCTAAACCCTTGTCTCGTGCGTTGGACCGCCCTGTGTCTCTCATCTCAATCAACCCCTCTCAAGCTACTACATAGATGCGCTGGCCTCACGACTAAGTCCTTACACCTAGGACATCTGACGTGTTAATTCCACGACAAGTCTTCATCAGATATATTTTCCACTGGAGATGTTTGGGCAAGTTCACTGTTAGCCTTGCCCTCAAAGTGAGTTTTCCTCAAGTTATACTGATACTGTCGCAGAGCAGACTTGAAAACATGGGTGCAAGCTTGTCTGGTTGCATCATTTTGGCTATCCAACTTGAACCTCATATGTTGAAAATTATGGGAGTCTCATTATCAGCAACCTAGAAAGTATTGGACAGAGCAAGACGATATTACTAGTTTCCATACATAACCATACTTACAGATAAATGGTCGAGGAAGGTGTTGAACTGGGTTTCGTCTTTGTCATTCATGTACTGAATCCATGTTGGGAGGATACGTACATGACACCTAATAGCAACCGCTGCCTCTGATACTAACTTGGCTGACTCTGTAGCATCACGTGGCCTTTTTAAACCCGCCTCAATACGGATCTCCATTCTTCCTCCTCTAGATTTAGTTAACCTATCCAGCATTATCCCTGATGTTTATTTCACTACAAAAAAATACACTTCCATGATGATACGTGTTTGTCACAGTAGGTCGCGTTTTTTGTCATGCATGTACATCCATGACAAATTTATGAAAGAATCAAGATAGTCATACCTGTGTTGTAGTAGAAGTGTTCCATGACATTACCAAAATTATCATCACAGAAGTGTCCACTTCCATGACGATAAATCACGCGTCACAGAAGTGCTTTCGTCAAGGGTGACCGACACGTGGCATCTACCGTAACAGAACGCCGTTAAGCTATCGGGTTGGGTTTTGGATCCGATAACCCGTTAACAGCCCCGACCAATGGGGATTTTCCTTGTGTAAAATCATCATTGGCTGGAGGAGACACGTGTCAGGTCCGCGTTGGCACAGGTGTCACTCATCCAATGGGCGAGACGCGCCTATGATATGTTGACACGTGGACCGGCCCATCAAGTTTAAATGGGCTGGCCCAACTGAAGGCCCACAAGATTTTGCGGACCATAATGGGCCGGCCCAGCTAAAGGCCCACGAGATTTTGCGGACCATAATGGGCTGGCCCAGCTAAAGGCCCACAAGATTTTGTGGGCCATAATGGGCCGGCCCAGGTAAAGGCCCACAAGATTTTGTGGGCCATAATGGGCCGGCCCAGGTAAAGGCCCACAAGATTTTTGTGTGCCATAATGGGCCGGCCCAGGTAAAGGCCCACAAGATTCTTGCGGATCATAATGGGCCGGCCCAGCTAAAGGCCCACGAGATTTCGCCGACATTAATGGGCCAGCCCAGCTGTAGGCCCACAAGATTTTGAGGACCCTAGTAGGCCGGCCCATTAACTGGCTGCCATGTTTTGGGCCAAATGCCGGCCCATATTTGATCCGGTCCATTAATGGCCTGCCACACTCTGGGCCTAATAGTGGCCCATATGAGATCCGGCCCGTTAAAAGCCTACCACGTTCTGGGCCAAATTACGGCTCAGATCCGGTCCGGCCCTTTAAGAGGCTTTGGGCTCAATTATGGCCCATATCAGATTCGGCCCGTCAACTGGACACTATGCTTTTGGGCCCACTTGCTAAAGGCCCACTTAGTAATTCGGCCTGATATTAGTTTTGGCCTGTTAAGGGCCCGTTTAAGATTTCGGCCCTATATTAATTTCGGCCTGTTAAAAGCCCGTCATATAGTTGGGCCTAACTACGGCCCGGTTTGCATCCGGCCTGCTCGCAGCCGATATCTGATTGGGCCAAACAAGGACCGAGACAATTTTGGCCTGTTAAAAGCCCGTGATTTGATTCGCACAATGATGGGCCGGGGTTCATTTCGGGCTGCTGCCGGCCCGTGAGCTGTTCGGCACGTTTCAGGCCCAACCTACATCATGATTGCATGACGACCCGATTATGTACCGTAATTTTACGGTTTGGCCGGTTTACTGCGAAGACAGGATATATATATATATATATATATATATAGTAAAATAACTGCAGCATCGTGAATAAGAAAAAACCTAGACTATACAATTAAGAAATTACGGCATATTACATCCACTGGGCATCAAAGTTCGCCACTATGATAATAAAGCACAAGCAGACAACAGATTACATACACTGGGCATCAAAGATCGCCACCAGTGCAAATAAACACGCCGACAAAATAATATACAAAACCGACAGCGCTTCAATAGAGTTGAAGAAAGGTTAGCCCTGCTAGGGAGCTGCAGCGCAAGCAGCTGAGCAAGATGATGATACTGCACTTGTTCAACACTTATATCTTCCTCACTCTGAAAGATAAACAAGTAGATAGATGACAGGTTTTGCACATAAAAATATCAGTGCTGACAATTCATCACATTTCTTACTGACGAATAAAGTGACACAGTTTAAAATTGCATTAACACAATATGGTATTGTTCAGGTCAAGACATGGCAGGAAATGACATTGTGAAGGAGTTGGCAGCTTCACGACACCACTGGATTACAGATCAAGAACTCATAAGTATCAATGGTTAGTGTGTTGTCAATTTATACCATTTCCGATTGGCAAATAAAGAGACGGTTTAAATAATAGTAGAATGATATGACATTGTTCATAGTTAAGACATTGCAGAATATGACATTGTGCTGTAGTGGGTAGGTTCACCACACCACTGGATTACGGATGAAGAACAGAAGCATACATGCAGTGCAAAAGAAGATCACTTGCTCTGTATAGTTTAATTTACATGGTATGAAGAAGGAACTTGGTTGTACAACTGAAAACTTAAATTGAGAAAGGACAAACTTTTGTTTATGAACTACATAATAAACTTTAAACAAGCAATTTGATGCAAACACCAAAAATAAACAGCTGTTGCAGTCATGCCTAACCAAATATATACAACAAAGTCTGAAGGCTTGAGATGGACAAACTTACATTATTGGTGAAGACATGCTCTATAAAGGCCTTGTCCATGCTGATGGGGGGGGGGCAATTCAAGAAGTTTACCACAAAATCTTCTTCAAAAGCACTGCCTTTATACTACATTTTGTCAAGAGTAAATATAGATGTGATAATATACGAAAAAATGGAGAATATTTAAGATAAGATGAAGAGTGATGCTACATAACCAAGTAGCTATAAATGTAAGTGCAGCGATACAGGCAAAAGGTACAGCCAAGAGCAATGCACAGCTAAACTTCTTCAGTACCAACCTTATGGTAAGAGTAAATATAGATCTGATGTGTAGAAAATGGAGGGCAAAGGAAAATAAGCTGCAGAGTGATGGTACATGAACAACTACCTGTCATTATAAGTACACTGATAAAGGACAACATGTACTTACAAGAACAATGCAGAGCTAAAAAAACATTGGCATTGGATATATTCTACACTAATGTAACCATTCATACAGATCATATAATTTGGAGCGAACAATTGATAAGCAAGCTATCATGCATACTGCTGTCACATAATGAACCAGGTATGTATGCAAGTACAGTGATACAGGACAACAGGTACTAATAAGAGCAAAGCAGCGGGCAGCATATTTGCGATATCCTGTCGTTCTTGTCAAACCGGAATTCTTCTTCGAGCAGATTTCCTGCAAAAAAGATCCGTAAGGCACATGCGGAAAAGTAGAAGTTCAAATTGTCATGTGATTTCATAGACAGTACCTCATCCTGGGAACGAGACCAGTGCATAACAAGGTTTTTCCATTCAATGTCTTCTAAATTTAGCACAGGAGACTTCACCGGAAATTCGTTTATAGACTTGCCATCAAAGTGTGATTTCCTCAGGTAACACCGATACTGCTGCAATGCTTCCTTGAAAAGCACAAGCAAGCTTTGCTCGTCATGACTATCCAGATTGACCCTCGCCTAGTTACAACAATGTAATGTTTCATTGATGTGTTCAATCAGCAGAAAACAGGAAAATAATAACCATGAATAATAGCACTTACACGTAAGTTGGACAAGAAGATGTGAAAATGGTGTTTGTCTTCACAATAATCTTCCCATGATGGGAATATATGCACGTAGTCCCTAACAACATTGAAAGCATTGTCTTTTAAACTGGGAATAAATGGAATGGGGTTCCAATCTGCAGGAATTGGCCGTCTCTGCAGTTGGGATAGGTCTTCGGCCGGTGGGCTTGCTGTACTTTTTGCTGGAGCGGGATTTTTCTGTGGTACAGCTGGTGCTATGGCAAATGAAATCGGTATACCTTTTGCTGGAGTGCAGGTCCTGTGTGGTGGGGCTAGTGGTGTGGCCAGTAAAGTATGGGTACAGTCTGCTGGAGTCGGTCCTACGTTGTGTGTCACTGGTTGTACAACCAATATAAGTGGGGTGCTGTCTGATTTCTCCGGCACCACCACGTTTTTCAAGGACTTTGCTGGTGCTCCTTCAGGTTCGGCAATCACCCTCTTCCTTTTTGATGTCTGATGCACAAGAACAACATTTGAGTGGAAAAACATGGTATGATGACAGATGGAATATGTATTGATAATGGATGGGCAGGGCATCTCGACATATATGATGAGTAAACTAAGCAGATGGCGGTGCAACAAAGTAGAAGAAATGCAAGACAACATATGCAAGATACCCGCAATCAATAAAACATTGCCAAATTAGAACATGCACCTTGATGGGTGAACAGGACAGGTCATCTGCCTTTGACTCCTCAAGGTTAGAATAGTCATTAGGATCATATTCTGAACAAGAATCAACAGGTGGGGAGCGTATGAGTTTCATTGCATCCAGAATGGCACTCAATGCCTTGGTGCCAATTTTGTAAGTCATTGCAGTGTTTAGCTTCAAGAGTGGACTGCTGCTAGTGCGACACAAAGCAGCTACACATATCATAGTGTAGATATAACGGGAAAACCTTAAGCATTAGAGTAAAATCAGCAAAGTGGAACTTGCTGGAATATATGTGCTAGTATTGCCGGTACGGCTAGAAAGGCTTCGGATACCAACTCTCTTCAAGTGAAGGTGCGGTACTGTTAATATCAGTGTAACTCTCAAAGGCGACACAGCTCCCTGCATTTCCTTGCTATTCTTATAGGATTCAAGTGGGAAGGCCACTACAAATCCTATTCCTATGTTTACAAGATCCTACGAATCAAAGAGGCTCAAAGTGTCCATCACCATCGACCGTATAGACCTCTACACTGCAAATGTCCCTGCTCATCTTCAGTACAAGGAACATACTGTACTACTATCATACTCCCTCCGTTCCAAAATATAAGTCTTGGTAGAGATTTCCACTATGGATCACATACAGATGTATCCAGAGACATTTTAGAGTGTAGATTCACTCATTTTGCTCCATATGTAGTCCATGGTGGAATATATACAAAGACTTGTATTTAGGAACAGAGAGAGTACATATTAAAGAAGAACGGAAGAGGAACATGGCAAAGAAGAGCAAGCAGATTTTGGATAATAAAATGTTGGTTGCGCAGTGCCCACACATGATGAACCAGAGCGCATTAAGAATGCAACTCCCAGCTGTCTCTCGACCATTTCAGGCGGTTGGATGAAGATCCTACGTCTCCTAACCCTTCTTCTTCCTCGTCTCTGATTCTTCCCATACAGAACACCGCACGGGCCGCCGGCCGGACCACCGGCCCCCACCGCCTGTGTTCCTCCACCACCCCCACCCCACCCCCGCCCCAACCCCCACCCGCGTCGAGTTTTCTTCGTTCGGCGAGGCCCCACAACCACCCGAGCCCCTTCGATCTCACCGACGAACTCCGGCGAGCTCTGAAAAATCGACTGACCCAATTTTGAAATTTAGTCTACTGTGATTTAACTAGTGTGGAATATAAAAGGGGAAAACCATAAGCATTGGGAGTATAGTGTTGAGCCTGCCATGGCGGATCTGAAGGTGCAAACCGGACAAAGGCAACTTCGCAACCAAGACAAGAAATCAGAGTAAAGCAGTGGCGATCTATTTTCTTGCTGCGATAAATAAGTTGAGCAGATACGAAAGAGTACCGCCTCTCGTGCGGCGCCGTGTACGCATCAGCTGAGAATTTGACGGTGCTGCGGTAGCGATGGCTGTCGGCGGCGTGGAAGTAGATCTAGGAGGGTAGACGGTGGCGGCAGGGCGCGGTGGACGAGACGGTCGTAGGAGCGGCGCTGGCAAGGTGGACGACGGCGGGGATGAAGCGAGAGGACGGGATGCAAGGATCCTGGTCCGAAGCCGTGGATGAGAGAGGTCGATCTCTTGTAATGGACGGCGGCGTCGGGGTATCAGCTCCGGCATGGTAGAGGAGGACGGCGGTGGATGGGGTGGCGGACGGCGGCGGACGGAGGAGGGTGGGGTGGAGAGGGTGTTTTGGCGCCCACGGAGTACGAATGGGGAAAAGGGAGGTAGAGAGGAAGGGGGAACCATGTATTCAGGGCGCGCTTGTCTCAAATGCAAGGAAATTTACAAACTTAGCCTCTGTTTCAAATTTCTACTACATCACAACAACATTAGTCAGTTGGGGATAGGACGGTAATCTCGCATACATCGAATATTTGCCGACGAGAGTTTGTTTTTGGCGCTCACCGTGTATGAATATGAATCGGGGAGGGAGTCGATTTCGGCCGAGGACACACTGTGTTTTGGCGCCCACCGTGTATGAATCCGGGTGAGAGGCGGTTACGTCACGTTTGGGTGAAATTACAAACCTACCCCTATCGAAACCCATAGAAATCCAGCAGATAGGCTTTGCGTGGCAGGGATAGGCAGTAGTGATTTCCATCTCGCAGATTTTGGTTTCAGGCGGTTACTGCGACTTTCCCCGCTTCGTTCAAATTTTGCAGAGTGCACGTTTACCGTGCCAACTCAATTCGAATCCTGTTTGTATTCTACTTTTTCAGGCGGGATCCATTTTCAATTGGAATTACATTCTATATACATCATTTTTTATATATACTTTCAAAAGCACAACAAAGAATTCTGCTCCTTTATATGTATACTATGATTTACAAATACAACGATCTCGAAATCTTAAGGTTGAATTCGAAAAAAATTAACCAAATTATGTTCTACTAAAATGTATGGATCAGTAATATCTACATATTAAATAACATAGATGTGCGTGAATTCATATGAGCATGCATGTTTGATAGATCAATTTTGGTTCGAGTATGGATTACATGTATCATCATCTCGAATTCAAATATTTGAATCCCTTTTTTGTTCACTCCTTTCACACCCATCTCTCTCGCATGCATGCTCCTTCAGGTAGCTATCACTCTCTTTCCTCCAGCTCACCCGCACGCTCACTTCTTGTTTCTCCTATCCTCGCAAACATGGTCTCTCGACGTCTCCCTTGAGAAGTGTCACACTCTCCCTATCATTATACATTAAACGGTTTTCATTATCTCTCACGTCTCTAATGTTCTCTGGTATCACTCGGTACCTAAGCTTTCTTTTTCACTGCCACACACACAGTCTCCACTCGTCTTTCACTTTGTCTTTCTCTCTATGGGATTCTCTCACACACCCTATATGTCTCTACATATGACTCATACCACTAAAATTACTCTCTCTCTCTCTCTCTCTCTCTCTCTCTCCTGTAGACACAACATTTGTTGCGGTCTCCTTTTCGTCTCCATCTCAGACTGACATTATTCATTTGTTTACCGATCAGACAACCCCGACTACCGTCTCCTCTCTCTCTCAGAGACACACACACACAACTCCTGCTTCCACTCCCCTTCCCGACTACCGTCTCTCTCTCTCTCACACACAAAACTCTCGCTTTCGCACCCTGACTCGTATTTCTCTCACAAACATTTATCGACTAGCTAGCCTCTAGATAGGTTTATACACCAGCACACTCGTGCTTCCACCATCGCATACATGTCTCTCTCCCGCTCCTTGTATCTATGTATATTTTTATTCCCTTCTTGAGACACGCCCTCTCGATCGTGCACACACACACACTATCGCCTCATTTTAAGCTGATACCTATCGCACACACACTCCTTGTGTCTTTGTCACACATGCACTCCGTCCTCCTCCACTCCCCCTCTCTCTCACACACACATGGGCTTTTTGCAACAACTAGCAAGATGCCCATGCGTTGCACGGAACATCAAGATGCATTTGTATGAGTAGTTTATCTTGTGGGGGAAAAGGATGAACGAGGGAAGGCCTTATTTGCAAATGTGGAGAGGGGTGTGGGTATCTTTTTGCAAAATTGCCATAGTTTCCTTCCTATCCGTCAGATATAGATCAGACGACCTATATTGCAGGATGGCAAGCACACGATCATCACCGACAATGCTTTTTATAAGAGTAGGGATAAAAAATAGAGTTGGTGATGATGGTGGGCCTGCCATCCTGCAATGTAGGTTGTCCGATTTATATCTGACGGATAGGAAGGAAAATATGGCAATTTACCCGCACTCTTCACCACATTTGCAGATAAGGCCTTCCCTCGTTCATCCTTTTCTCCCACAAGATCTTGATGTTCCGTGCAACGCACGGGCATCTTGCTAGTAAGAGTAGAAATTAGACATATACCACTTCTCGAATCTTGAAACCAACAACATTCCTCCCTTATCTCATCAAAACCGTTAAAGGAATATATTTTGAGTGAAACATAACATATTTTTAGTGATATACGTATTTCAAAACTAGACTTTTTTTTCTATCAAATCGGTGAATATGTATTAATCTACTTTGATCGTGTGGCAACGCATTGGAACATTGCTAGTAGTTATTATAATTTTTTGGACACCAGACAAACGGTGGAGTACATATACGAAGAGAAGAGGCGCACGCACGCAGTCGGCCTCTCGCCGTCCCGCACACATGAGTGTTACGTAAAGGCGACGTTAACAAATAAACCCTAAAACCCTAGGTGCACGATTGCTGCATTCGCGGGTACCGGGTACGTGGTGGAGCACCTTTGTAGGAATAGTCAGCTCGCATGATAATTTGATCTGTAGGAGTTGATGGTCGGGACCACAGGTGAACGACTTGGAGCGCGGTGGCTCGCCAGTTGCCACAGATCGAGTAGCCACGTTTAAAATAGCATTTTTTAGCGGGGTTAAGAGTTCCGATTTTCAATGGCGCGTTATAAGTAGTAAGTAGTTTTTAGAACGATTGGTATGGAGCGAAAATGGAATTCATAGTACTACGTACCTCCTTGGCGTATGGTTGTATGGTTTTTTTTGCGATGGAGGTTGTATGGGTTTATGTTGCGAGATGTTGAACCTGGTAGTTCTAGGGAAAATACTATGGTTTAGATTTAGATGCTGGTTTTCAGTAATGAAAATCGGAAGGGGAAACCCTTCTTTGATAAAAAAAACTACTACCTCCATTCTGGTTTACTAGTCCCCATCGTACTTTGGGTCAAAGTTTGTCCACGAATTTTACTTGTAAAATGTGAATGGAAAACGAGATTTTGTTATACCCAAACAAAAAAGGACTGGAGGGAGTGATTGCTCTGACACGGATGCGACCTCTCATAGCGCAGGCATTGAACCGGCGCGCCGGCCAAGAGGGCCGCACTCGCTGCAGGCCCGGCTGAGCACGCCTCCTCGCCGCGTGCAACCAGCTTAAGACTGCCCGCCTGCCTTCATTGAATCCGTGCGTGTGCCGGCAACACGTCCTTCCGCGAGCCGGCAGGCATTTTAGAACACAAAAAATGACTAAAATATAATTAATTTACGCATGGTCTTGACTTGTTGTGCTCGCACTGGTAGCAGGAACTAGTAGAGGATTTTCTTTATTTATAACTCTCCTCACATTTTTTTGGCTTTGAAGTGAATCATGGTTGTGGACATTATGTATGAATGTGCAGATATCTGTGAACATGAGTTTGATGTGGAAGTTGAACTTGGAATGTTGGGCTTGCGCGTGAACTATACCATGTCCAATGCTTCATCTGTTATTGTTTGGAAAGTAATTGCTGTTATTACATGACCCGAAAAAAACATTTTGTGCCACATCAGTAGATGCACGGACATCACAACAGGCATGCTGACTGGATAAACATTTGAACCTAGCTATTATGAAGGAAATTTTGTATTGACAACAGTTTTAGATAGCAGGAGACGCCTAGCCTGCTCTACCTCTGCTAGATTATTTCTGGCTTCTTCCATCTCTTCTTTGGCTTGGGTGAAGAGAGCATCTGATTGCTCTTTTCGCTTCTTCAGGAACTCAGCTACATTCTCAAGGGCCGCTGCACGCTTTCTTTCAGCCTTTACTAATGCCACGAGGACACGAACAACTGACGACTCCACCTGGCTTGTGTGTAATCCAGCATCATCTGGGAATTTGCACCTTGTGTCTAATCCAGCATCATTAGGGAACTGGCACCTTGTGTGTAATCCAGCCTCATTTTGGAAACATGATCTCGAGGTTGACCATACTTCCCTCCTCGCAGGAACTGCATCCTGACATGAAGTTACTTCTTTTTTAGATCAATACTCAGAGCAACCTAGATCCATTTAGTAGAAGCCAGATAAACAGAACTCGGAGAAGTGAATTCAAAAGGAAATAAAAAATAAAAACAGACTACAAGGTGAGAACACCCACTTTCTACATCAAGCTAAAAACGAAAGCATTAGGACGATTAAGACTCTTCTTATTACACATCAAAGAACACCAGCTTAAGAGAAACAGAAACTACAACATATACACATCGAAGAACACGAGGCTACACTAAAGTAATTGAAAGGGTGTTACTTACCAAAGCTCGTTTTACAGGTTCGGTGCAGCTCCTCTTTAACTTGCCACGCTCCTTGAAGATGTCCCGAATATCCCGTGTTTGGTCTTCATTGCTCCTCTGCATGTTCGCACTAGTGGTTTAAAATCTCAACATGGCAAGAAAAATATACTACTAGTAATACTCGCGCATCTTGTGGGCAACATTAAAGCACTCGTCTGCCATGTTAGAGCATCTCCAACAGAATCGCAACACGCGGTGCTTTAAAAAAGCGTTTACAGTGCTGAGATCGAGAAGTAGATACTAGAGAGTAGAGGATAGTTCTCAGCATAGATAGAGAGATAATTCAACTACTCCTCATCGTCTGACTCCTCCTCGGTGATGTCCTCCTCCGACGTCTGACTGTAGGCGTGAAGATACCGATCGTCGTCGGATTCCCAGGGCGACGCTACTCCTAGCCTCATGTTGAATTGAGCGTCCGCTTTTCGCCTACGCTTGTCCTCGCGATAGGCGGCTCGCTCCGCCCTCCTTTGCGTGTAGAACTCGCGCTCTTTGATGATGTCCTGTGGGAAGTGTTGGCACCATAGCGCCATGGCTTCCTCGTCCATCTCGGCGATGCCGAGACGGTGCTCCCGCCTCTGGTTGTCGCGACGATCCTCGTTGGTGCTAAGCCGCGGCAGAGGCGCGAGCTCCGGCGCCCGCTCCCGCGTCGGCACGTTGGGGAAGTTCAATGTTCTATGAGGCCACCGGAGGCGCCACACCGCCGCGTCGTACGCGCGGGCGGCCTCGTTGGCGGTGTTGAAATTGCCGAGGCCGAGGCGCATCCCGCGGAACCAGATCTCGGCGGAGAAGCCGCCGGAGGGGCGCGCGCGGACGCCGCGGTATCCCCAAGTTTCCCGGCGACGCGGCGACATGGTGGCGCAGCGGCGGCGAGGCGAAAAAGAGCGGGGAGAGAGCGGTGGCGAGGCACAGAGCGGGGAGAGAGCGGTGGCAAGGCACAGAGCGGTGGGAGGGCGTTGGATTTTATAAAGCGCGCCGGACGCCGCGCGCCAAAACTAGCGCAAGCCCGGCCGCTTTTTCCCGCGCGCGCGCTATCCTTTCCCGACGTCTCTGCTATCTCTACTCTCTTCTCTACTGTTATATTTATTTTATATTTTGTATTAATATTTATCTCTACTTCCTTTACTGTCTACTTTTTTTCTCTATACTTTTTTTCTTGCAATATAGGCCGTCCGATTTATATCTGACAGATAGGAAGGAAACAAATGGTAATTTTGCAAAAAGATACCCATACCCCTCTCCAGATTTGCAAATAAGGACTTCCCTCGTTCATCCTTTTCTCCCACAAGATAAACTACTCATACAAATGCATCTTGATGCGTGCAACGCATGGGCATCTTGCTAGTTCTAAAAACCTTTCCATCATTTGCCACACTACTGGTTGCAGATGAAAAACCTACCCAAGCACAGCGCGATACAGGAGCGACGCACAATTACAAGCTGATATTCTGTTGGACAATGGAGGCTATAACCAATTACTTTTACGGGAACAATAGCACCCAGGAAATTTGAAGGGTAGGTATGAAAAAAATTGGAACTGCACATGTACTGCTAAGTGATTCAATACACACATTACCAATCGAGGAGGTGAACGATGGTTGCGGCGGCCTCTGTGAGTCATGGTCGGCAACAGGAGTCAGTTCATTGTCCACGACGGTGGTACTTCTGCGCTTGGCGTCGGCTTCCGGGAAGCAGATCCGAGACCGTGGAAGACGATGCCGGGGAAGAGGCTCCGTGTACGACGACGACGGTGGACCGGCTCCAGTGCGGCGTACGAGGTCGTCGATGAGGCAGATGCGCTGCGGTGGACGAGTGCGCCGATGTAAAGGGGAGGAGCACGAAGGCTGCGGTGCCATGGAGAAGTCTATTTTGCGGTGGGGATAGAAAATGGGGAGTATTCAGGTGTACTACTCTCGGTGCCGGGGTGGGGTTGGCTGGGTAGGGTGAACCTGAAGTTACGAAAACAGCCCCCTACCAAGCGTCATCCGTAGGCCTGTTCCGAAGGCTATGATGGTAACTTCCCACTGCTCAAATCAGGGTCGCGGGAGATTTTCCCGCCGACCTCAAAATTTTGTGACACTGGACTCCCCGTGTGGCGTGTTGAGTGATTCAGCTAAGCAACTAGCGAGTAGTAGTAGTAAACTCTGCATATTAGGTTTGGCCGAAGTCAAACTTCCTAAAGTTTGACCAAGTTTATAGAAAAATATAAACATTTATCATAACAAATGTGTATGATGTGAAAGTACATTCAATAATGAATCTAATGGTATTTATTTGTTATTGTATATGTTAATATTTTTTGTTATAAGCTTTCTGACAGTTTACAAAACTTGACTTTGACCAATGCTAATACGCGGACTTAAATAAAAACGGAGGGAGTACATATTTGTTTTCTTAGTTTGTAGTGAACTAATCATTTGTTGAAATTGTGAAATAAATATATTAGGCTATTGACTTCGAATGTAATGGTCTATACAATTCAATAGTTACAATCATTGTCGAATCCCAAGATGTATACAAGGTCTATAGTACTTCACAACATGCTCAAACTCACATAATCCCAGTCAAATGAGAATCTAAATGCATTTCATAGTTATTACTTTGTAGGATGCAACAAAAACAACCATAACTCTACATCAGCCATTATAGAAGCAACATTTTGACATATCCCAATGTGTGAATGAAACGTGCAGAGAGAGCTTTTGAAGATGGAGCAGATAGGGCGGGAAAGATTGTATGTATGTGGACGAGAGAGTAAGAGACAAACCTAACGAGACAGAGAGAGAGATAGAGAGAGAAAGAGAGAGGAAGAAGTTAGGTCTGTGAGAAAGATAGATACATGTAATATACATGAGATGCGTGTGCATCTGGATTCTGTATACGTGGAAGGAGAAGAGACAACATGTTTGATGAGAGAGCTGGAAAAACATGGACGAGAGGGGAAGGATCTCGTGGATTGAGGGATTGACAATTTTGTGCGGGGGAGAGAGGGATTGGTAATTTTGTGCAAGAGAGAGAGAGGGTGGGGGGAGGAGTCAGTCAGCCGTCGTCACATCACCCTGCTTCCAAATGACCCCGCATTCTCTAGCGCGGTGTGGTCGCCATCTTCGATCTGCTCGATGCCCTCTTTGAAGATTGAGGTGTTGTGCATGTTGGAGTGCAAAGAAGCACAAGCGAGAGTGGTCGCCGTATAACCTTGGATGGGGATGAATTGTGTGCTCGGGGGAGTGTGTGTGTGTGTGTTGTGCTGCGTGTGTCTCTCTCTCTGTGTGTGTGTGTGTGTGTGTCAGATATTGAGAGAAAACAAACCTAAGGAGAGAAATGGGTATTTACGAAGAGATTGTGCGGGCCTTGAGGTGGGCAGGGGCCGGGTGAGGGTGTCAAAATGTGCGCGTTGATGCATGTGTTGCATGCGACCGTGCGAGGGACAGATGAATCAAGAGAGATGGTTGTTGTGTTACAGATGCTCCTATCTCTGTCTCTCCCTCTCTCTCTCTCTCACACACACACAAGTAAACTAGAAGACCGTTCTCTCATGTATACACAACGTATCGACATCTGTCTATGTCTCACTCATGCATGATCATTTGCACATTCACACCTCTCTATGTCTGTATCACACGCACACCGTCTCCACATTGCCCTTCTGCCACAACACACATATGGACACATACACACGTTCTCTCTCAGTCACACACACAAAATCAGTATTAAGAAAAACTAGGGCGCACCTAAAACGTCCAAATCCAAATAAACACGAACTGGAGCTAAATTCAAATATATGGAAATATTGCAGCGTCAAGAACTTTCACAGGAAAAAAAGTTGAGTAATATTCGAGGATTGTTTTCACACACACACAAAAAGGTTCGGTGGATGTCCTTCGAGCGCGACACGGTGACACACCGTTTGATCGACCGCGCGGCCGCGGTTCACGCGCTTGCACAGGATTCCGTATCGTGGCTGTGGTACTAACTAATAAAAGCACTGCCTATGTCTAATGTTTACGTGTACTAGTACGGTTTTCTTTTAAGTTTGACCAACCTTATATATAAAACTAAAGTAAGCTCCCACACACGCACTCATCAATATGCCGCCGCCGCCGTTGCGCATGCCAGCGCCCGCCTGCTCCGGCCAACAATTTCTCACCCATCACCGCCGTGTCGCCGCCATCCCTATGCCATGGAGCCGAAGGCTCGCCCGCTCACGTCGTTTGCAGTCTCTCCTCGCGATGCCGCCGCACTGCCAAGCACGCGAGCAGCTGGTGGAGCCGCGTCTATGCACGCAACGTACGAAGAGGAGGACGAGCGCGTGCTCCAGCACGCCGGCGAGGAGGAACTAGCGTGTCATTGTCGTCTCCGCCCGCGCGGAGGAGGCGCGCATGGTGGCTGTCGCGGCGGAAGCCGGTCGCGCGCGCGTCGAGCCCACAAACCGGGTGCGGACGCGAAATCTACCTTCGAGACCTTGAATGCCACGTGGATCCTGCAATCTGAAGGAGCAATTTGGGTCAGTCGACTCATGTGAGCCATTTGATGCAACATGGATGGCTAGAAGGGCTTCTTCCACCTCTTCGGCCGTCTTCTTCCTTCGCTCCGTCGAACTTCTTTCACAAATCGACTGACCCAAATTATACTACTAGTACGAACGTATTAAGTACAGTAGGAACACGAAGATACGAGCAGTAGTGCCAACTGCAAGAAGAACAGTAGTAAGACATAGTACTAGTACTACTGTACGTACTAAAGAGTTCAAATAATGAGAAAGAACATAAACATAGTTCTGCTGGGGCCTCAGCACAACACACCCTTGAAAATAAACTAAGCAACTAGTCCGCTTGACACTGCAGTAGAACCAGCATGAGCGACGACACTGGCACCTACTCGGAGTCCGAGTCCACGTCCTCGACTTCGTCCTCGTCCCTCTTCCTCTTCCTCTTCGCCGATGCTTCTTTGCTTGAACCGGACACTGGGCTCTGCTTCTTCATCCAACCCTTGTAGATATTTAAACAAAGGTAGGCATCCATTGCTGCGTACAGGATGTGATCTTCATCTAATGTCTTCGACTCCCATGCATGATGAAACTCGTGATGAGGTTTCTTCAGTTTAGCATACGAAGGATCAATCATGGCTGCTGCCAGGGTCAGCATTGAAGGCTGAGAGGAGGACACCAGGCTTGCCTTCTGGAGATTGAAGGGCTGGCCTACAACGAGACCTATCCGACGCAGGACATCCCCGTCGTTTTTAAAGCCTACAGTAACGAATTTCACTCTTTTGTCCTTGAGGAAGTTCTTAAAATCCTGGCACTCAACGTCGGCATGGCATATGTGGTAGACCAAGCAAACGTTATGTATGCAAACCTGGATCACGGCGGGCTTCTTCCTCTCTTCGTCCTTTAGATCCTTCTCTCGTCCCAGGACTGTGGTGTACTCAACATCTAGCCGAGCGACCCACTCATCCGTTGAACTGTTGAACATGCGTAGGAAGCGAGCAAGCCATGCTTTCACCGTCTCGGATCCACGTGTGTAGATGACGATGAACTGATCGCCGGTGATGGCTCTAACCTAGTACTCAGCGGCGACCATGGAGATTTGGGAGGCCATGGATTTTGGAGGAGGGTTAGGAGAAGTTGAACTGTTGTACCTCGCAAAAAAAACTGGGAGCGAACTAATGTGAAAGGACGGGACGACTGGGAGCAAACTGTTGTAAGGTAGAAGACGGGGACGAGTAGGGCATGCGAACGACGTGGGGTTGCTGGCTTGCCCGGTGGATAAACGGCTGCAAGCCCCCAAAGAGTTCTCGAGAACTATGCGGGACCCACTAGATGTCATGTCTACTAGACCCATATCGTAGGCCTGACGGTATAGCTTCTGCCTGTTCGCACGCCATGCCGGCGCATGGATGTAACTTCACTTAATTCTGTCAAACGTCGCGCCTCCCACGACCTTCGCCTCCCTCGCGCGGTCGCGCCCTTTGAGACTTCGACCGGCTATAAATGAGCAATATTTTTTGCCTTTTTTTAGACAAGCAATTTTTTTGCCTACTCCGCATGCATGATACTCCCTCAGGTCCTTTTTACTCCCGTCAACCGTTTGCAAAGTGTTTGACCAAATTTATACTTTTTTTGAACACCACCTTATATTAATTAACCAGCCACACCAGTACACTCATTCGATACAATATTCACCACACAGGGCGGTACGTTATTTACAAGAATACCATCTAATCTATTTTCAAAGCTGTACTTAGCGATTAAGTGTGCCACCTTATTGGCCGAACGGCTAATCTTTGACAATTGAAGATTGTTGATCAACTTCGAGATGCTCAACGCTTTCATCTTCAGGTCACGCATAGCAGACTTGTTATAGTCCCCCGATGCAAGAGACGCTACCACAAAAGCGCAATCAGTCTCTAAAATTACAGGATTATGAAGAGAAATACCTATGTAGAGACCGGCAATGCAAGCCCTAAGCTCCGCTTCCTCCACGCTTTGACAGGCATCAATGAAATCCCACAACCAAATTTATACTAAAAATATCAATATCTACAATACTGATTATAATGAGTATAAGAACTACGTTTTATAATGAGTGTAAAAATATTGATTTGACATTGTGAATGTTGACACATTTTTCTATAAGTCTGGTGAAAGTAGAGGTACATTGACTTCAGACAAAACTTAAATGCACAATGCAGACTAGTTCCTCCGTCCAGGTGCGTGCCATGTCCTATCTTATCATCACAACAAGGTTAGCTATTAGGCTGGCCATAGTGGGGGTAACATAAGTAGTATCATGCACTTGGGACTCGCAAACATGCTAATGTGGTAGGCAATTAAAGAAGAGAGAGATGGTTATAGTAACATAGGTAGATACCGTAACATAATACTCCCTCCGTTCCCAAATATAAGTCTTTCTAGAGATTTCAACATGTGACTACATACGGAGCAAAATGACTGAATCTACACACTAAAATATGTCTACATGCATCCGTATATTGTATTCCATTTGAAATGTCTACAAAGACTTATATTTAGGAACGGAGGGAGTAAATGTGATACTACTATGTGTCATGCATGGCAATAAATGAGACCACCTATGATACTAATCTATGATACTATGCACTATAGAGGTAGTAACATATGCATGTTACTAGTCTAAGTTACTCCCCACTATGACCAGCCTTAGAGTACCACTACCTCCCTTCTAGTTTAAAGGGCTCGATTCAAAAATTTCACCTACTCTTAGCAAGATAGTAGAGGCGGTGGAATAGTTTTTGAAGTCTGCAAAAGTACTCAACTAGTGCTGTCGTTGTTCACAAAAAAATGTGTTTACCAATGCATGCATGAACACTAGTTACTCTAACCCCCCTCTCTTCTTTAATTCTTTGCCACATCAGCATGTTTGCTATTCTCGTGTGCATGATACCAGCTAAGATACCACCATTATGGCCAGCCTTAATCATCGCATGCAATAATTTAGTGCACCTTGAAGTATGAACATGTGTGGGGCGTGTATGTTTTTAATGACTTGAGACTATACCTAGCCCGGCATGCAAGATGACTTATTATGCACCGTTCCCCATGCCTGCAGGAAGCCCGTTCGTCTCCAAATCTTTTCCTCTCCATGTGTGGAAACAATATGCCTGCCAAACTCTCCTTCTCCCTCCGGCGGTCCCACCACTCCACCCCGTGTGAAAAAATCTGCATGCATGACTCTCCTTCCCCCACACTCGTCCAATCCGTTGTGACCAGCAATATTTCCACCCCTTCGCTCCCCCGTAATTTACTCCAACAAATATGCCCACGTAGCTATTACTTAACTGCAGGTGCATTGGGTCACTGACATATGGGCCCAACAGGGGTCTGGCCCACATGTCAATGATGCAACTGGACCTGCAGTTAAGTCAGTGCAGCTCAGTCCATATCTTACATAGGTGTGCCATTGCTCGCTATAAATACTGCGCCTCCCACGACATCGCTATCTCCTCCCCCTCACGTTCACGTTCATCGCTATCTCCTCCCCCTCCCTCTCACGTCGACCACCATGGCATCGCCCCTCCCAAGCCCTAGGAGCCCCTCGCTGCACCGCGCGGACAGTCACGCATCGCCGTTCCGTTCCTCGCCGCCACTAGTCGAGGAGGACGCGTCGGTGTTCCGCTCCTCGTCGCTACGCGACGCGTCTCCGTTCCGTTCCTCGCCGCCACTAGTCGAGGAGGACGCGTCGGCGTTCCGCTCCTTGCCGCGACGCGACGCATCGCCGTTCCATTCCTCGCCGCCACTAGTCGAGAAGGACGCGTCGGTGTTCCGCTCCTCGCCGCGACGCGTCGAGGTGGACGCGTCGGCGTTCCCAATCTCGCCAGCACGCGCGCTGGAGGACGCGTCAGCTCCCCGCTACGAGGAGAACGCCGCGCCGCCCGCCGAGCCCACCAGCCTTGAGGAGCTTTGGAAAGAAATGGATGTCGCCTTGTGGGAGGCTTTGCCTCCAGTAGAGCGCGCCAAAATAGAGGCGGAGAAGAAGGCCGAGGAAGAGAAGCGCACCACGGAAGAAGCTGCCTGGGAGGCCTATGTCGCGTCCGAGAGAGTCAGGCAATTGGCTCTTTGGCAGAAGGCTCGTGCGAGGCCGTGAGGGTGGCGGAGGACGCCCGTGCCGACGCCCTGAGTGCAGTTGGGCCCAAGCGCCTCATCTACGCTTGGCGGTACGTGGACCGGGTGCACGCTTCCAGCGAGGAGGAGTACCTGTTGGCGCCGGATCACCACACCGGTGAGATCGCGCTCGCCCGTCGGCAAGCCGCCAATCAGCACCTCGCGAGTTGCGAGGCTGAGGAAGAGGCGTTGTGTCGGTGCGCTGGGAAACGGCCGCGCACCAGGGCACTCGTGGCACGCCGCAAGCGCTCCTGCGAGCGCCGTGGCTTTTAGGAGGAGTATAATTTTTGTTTCGTAAGGCGATCTCATTAGTTTTGGGACGCAAATGATAAATCCCGAACGTTCAGGAATTTTTAGCGTCCTTAATTAAGTATGTAAAAGGGAAAGTTTGGAAACCTTGTGTATTCGTACGCATTTTGCAAGTACGTGCATATAGCACAAACTTTACTATATACTATCGCACTACACGTCTCTCTCGATATATGCTTGCAGACTGTGCTACTCCCTCCGTCCAGGTCAATAAGTCATCTTTGGTTGTGCACCATGACCAAGAAGGAGGGAAGACTTATACACCTAGACGGAGGGAGTACTACTATTACTTATGTACGTGCAAATGCACGTTTTAACATTACGATGCGGTTTTTGTAAAAGTAGAAAAACAGCACTAGTCAAGCTTGTGAAACGATTCAATGCAAAACAAATGCAAAAATGCTCGTTTGATTGTTTACTTTTAGCTTCCTTCTCTGTGGTTATTTCTCTGTCGTACTTTGTACGGAGTATCTCACTGGCTGGAAAGGCATGCAAATTCCCAAACCGCTTCCTACACCCTGTATCGAATTTTTTGCCTAACAAGTTGTGCCGTGCAATTGGAATTCCAACTTGCGTACTACTACTAGTAGGAGTACCAGGGGCCAGTTCTTTTAGGCTTCTAGATTAGTAATCCCATAACTACTACCTCCGTCCTGGTTTATTGGTCCCCATTGTAATCTGTGTCAAATTTTGATCATAAATTTAACTAATGAAATGTTAGTGCATGTCACATGCACTAATATTTTATCAATTAAATCTTTGGTCAAAATTTAGCACAATTACAATGGTGAGGAATAAACCAGGACGGAGGTACTACTAGTAGTAGTTTAGAAGCCCAAATAAATGAGTGAGGCGCCTTAATGTTACTCTCCACTGTGACTAGTCTTATGGGAAAGCTGGGGAAGCCGCCAAAAGAACTGGCCCTAGGAGTAGTAGCTAGGGATACTAGGAGTAGTAGCTAGGGATCGAGTGTGCGAGATGAACCGGAGAAAGTAAATGCAGAGAGATGAAATGCAAAAAAGACGGAGGGATGTGATGGTTGCTTGTCCGTTTATTTTACCAGGCCACTTATTACTGGGAGTGGTTGGGTTTTGTGATATGACGGCTTTACTGCCGCGCCACGAGCGGGGCGAGACTCCCGTGCAGCGCCGCCCTCTACACTAGTACTACATCGGTCGTGGTTTATCCCCCATTGAATTTGATTGAAGATTTAACTGACAAAATGTTAGTGCATGTCAACAAAAACAATATCGTGCACTCATAGCAGTGGACGAAGGGCTCCTTGGAGGCATCGACCAGGCCGTCCATGAAACGGGAGTGGCTGTAGGGGACGTTGCGCCAGTTGAATATATGAGAAAGTTACTACGAGATTTAATCCAAATAAGCACAAAATAAATCATGACGGCTATAACAGAGATGAAACTAATCATGTGGACTAGCATAGTAGTAGGATACAGAGTAGAAACATGAATTCTACCACGATTTCGAACAGGAAGGACAGAAACACATACGGTGCAACGGGAGCAGCACCGTTGGCGTTGAGGTTGTCGCCCATGTCCAAACACCACGTAGACACGGTCTTTGAGCACGGTTCGTAGTCGTTCCACGCTCGGGCATTGAAGTTTGTAACTATTTTAGATTAGAATATACTACTCCTCCGGTGCTAGTAGTAGAGCAGAGTCCTACTCTACTACTCTACTCAAGCAAGTTAGGGCATAGCACTGTAGGGAGTACCAGTACTGTGATCACTCAAGCAAGTTGTCTGGCATCCACATGACCCTACGCTGCTGGTATGTGTCTCATAAGTCAAGCGGCGTGCTGTAGTCATCATCACCTGTCCACTTCTCACAGCACATATTCGCTTCTCCATCTTTGTCCGCACATAATCTCGTCCAATCTTCCATCCCCGCTAAGGCGCCTCCCCCCCTCGTCCGAAACCCAAGCACTAACAATGGCAGAACCAAGTAGCGTCCGCCAAAAGAGTGGTTGGAATTCGCTCCCCACAGAGGTAATCAAGCTCATTGTTTTGCGTGTGGACAATCTCAGTACCATGCCGCTCGCCGCGTGCTCGTCGGGGCTGTACCGTTTACTCAAAGCCCTCAGGCCGGAGCTTTTTAAGCCAGCTCCTTGCTTGCTGATGCCGCCTGATCTTCAGAAACGGTGTGTCACGCAGCATAACGATCGTAGGGTGGCGAGCATCAACCCCCTTGACTGCGATCCGATCCCCGTCAGCCTCAACTACATTAACGGTATGTGCTGGGTCGGCATGAACACGTCTTGGATGGTGCTCGTCGATGGTCACTGCAGCTGGATGCTCGTGGAGGTCTACACCCGGCGATTGACCCCCTTCCTTCGATTAACACTACACTGCTTTGGCACCGCGGCCCAGAATACTCGGAATCTTACAGTAGCCAACATGATACCAAGTTTGATTTGCTCAAGGTTGTAATCTGCCAAGTGCCCACAAGATCTGCGAATTATAAAGACTTCAGGCTAATTGCGTTCTTCATCCGCGGTCTCGCCTATCTAACAGGTCACTGCGGTAAGTGGATAAATCTGCACGTCCATCGCAGGATCATACATCCTCCATGGTTCTCTGATGCCATTGAACACAAGGGCTTCATTTACGCTGTCGACTCCTTCTATGGCTGGACGTATTGCTGGCCTACTCCAGTCATCGCTACAAACGTCTGTTACAGCAGTATGTTACTTTCCTATGATATCATGATGGCTTGCTTATATTACCGTCAACATTTGCTGAAAAAATATTCATGCTCATAACATGCTGTTCTTAAGATTGACTAAATCAAGAGCCCTTTTTTATTTGACTCCAACTTGATATGATGTTGTAGGCCGCCTGGTGTCCCTACCCTTCCTAATCCCAGAACCTTTCAAAGAAAAGCGGCATGGCAGTTGCAGGTGGTTTCTGGCTCGATCAGACAACGCCGAAAGATTGATGATCGTTCGCACGTACCGGACGTGTTGTTTCGCGGAATACAATCACAGTCACTGCAAGGTCTTTGAGCAGGATCCCAGCTTCTCTGGGCCTTCAGGAATTTTTGACTGGAGGCTGGTAAGTAGCCTTGGTACACGCTCTCTATTTGTCGGACTGAATTATCCGATTAACCAGGAGATAACCGACGGCAAGGATCATGATGGCAGCGCGGTTTCGTTCATCAGGAAAAACTGTGTGTACACAGCGTACCGTGCGTCTCTGCATGCACCATACCCTGATATGTGCCGCCACGCTCTGCAGCCCAAAGTAGGAGAGAGGGTCGCAAGTATCAGACTTCGACCTGCTGGCTGGATTTTCCCCCGTCAGGCACCCATCTGGTTCAAGCCGTCAGCCAATCTCCACAGCTTAATAAATAGTAACGTCTAACTGAGCCAGTTAGTTAGATGCGTACACTTGGTGTAGTAGGATCTTTATTTAGTTTGATGCATACACTTGTTCTTTTTTGGTAGCCCTTTTGTAATGATGGCTGATGTTTGGTTTGGAAGAGAGAGCTGCGTCTTCACTCTTCTGGCCTGCTTACTGCTTCGGTTGCACCCCAGCCCTGGTTGCTGCTGCTGTTGTTTTCAATGTACAATCAGTAGTATATTTCATCTATTGGTTGAATAAATGTGTTGTTAGAACGACAAACACAATGTTTTGGAAGTCGTTGCACGGTTCGATCCTTTAGTGCCCCTTACCGTACGTAGCGCATACTATTTTTCGTACGGAACACATTTTCCACTTGTTGATAACATGCAGCCCACTGATGAAGGCCCAATAGAGAAGCCCATAATTAACTGGAAGGGAGGCTCTCACATGAATCCGGCCCAGGTACATGCTCATGGTCCCCTAAACATAAATAAGTAAATAAATAAATAAATAAAGCTAAATGCTCATGCACCAGTTCTTTGGGAAAATAGGTAGCCCAGTATTTCTTTTTGAAGAATACCCAAGCTAGGCCTATTTGTTTTCTCCGAATTACTGGGCTACAAATCTTTCAAGACGAGGAGGGATGCATTCCAGCCTGGTTTAAGAGTATGGTCAATGTCTGTTAAAAGTAATATCAAATGGGGTTGAAAATTCCAAAAAAATTATAGCAAATGGGATATAAGTTTCTTTTTTTTGTTTTTGTTCTTCACTGATATCTTATACGTATTTCATTGGATTTAACATGACATAGTACTAATTTATTTTTAAATTTGTTTTAGTATGGCTATTAATTTTTGGATTAAGAATATTTCGTTCCCCAGCAAAAATTTGCGAATTTTCAAAATTTCCCACATATTTAGTTAATTTTTTGACCCTGGTACTGACCAGAAAATGGCCAGCAATTCTAAAAATGGAAAACGGGCTGCAATAAATTCCATATGAATTAGAAAATGAGTAAACATTATAAAAATAATAGCAAATGGGTTGTACACGCCACAGATTTCGAGGCTGACTTGTTTACGCAAGGCTTTGTCAGTGAACACACGATTCTAGCAGCAGTGACTGTTGGATGTCCATCCAATGGCCGACGTGCTTCTTCAATATCTGATCTTCCTGCTCCAGCCGCCTAAACTAGCGCTGGCGGGACTGCCTGCTCCCTCCTCTTGTGGCCCCCTGTGATGCCGCGCAGGCTTCCCCGGCCCACCCTACTCCCTCCGCTGGCCTGGCCGCACGCAATCAACTGCCTCCTTATTACGCGAAACAAAATGATTCCTCCCACTGACATCTGGGGCGCACCGGTTGGGAGGCTGACCTGTGGGCCTACTAAGTTGACGCGTACGCAGGGCTTGTCAACTTAGTCAACAAACGATTCTAGCAGCAGTAACCGTTGGATTTGAATCGAATGGTCCTGCTGCTTCTTCAATCGCTGCTCTTCTTGCACCAGCCGCCCAAACCAGCGCCGGGGAGACCGCCTGCTCCTGCCTCCAGTGGCCGGCTGTTCTGCCGTTGAGGCCTCATCGCCCCCTACTACTCCCACCGCTAGCCAGGCCCTGCGGCGACGTCAGCCTCACACCGCAGCCGAACCAGTGAACCCTCGTACTCCTCTCCGCGTGGGCATCCATTGCCGCGTCTTCCCCGGCTCCGCGTCGTCCCCTTCCTAGGCCTCGCCGTCGTCCACCGCCTTGGTGCTCTCGGCGCGGTGTGGTCAACGTGGTCAACGACATTCCATCGGAAGAGTACTGTACGTGGAGAGGCTGACAGCTGGGTCCACGGCCACAGCCCAGTTTTTTTGTGATTTGCCAAGTAAGTCGCTTTGTCAGGCCTGTTGGGCTGCAAATCTTTCAAGACGAGGAGAGCTTTCATTCGGCTGGCCGAGAAAATGGCCCATCAGTAATGAGAAATGGGCTGTACATTTTTAAAACACATCAAACCGGCAATTAGTTTCAAGTATCTTTTTTTTCATTTCGAGATTTTAAATTACATTAATTTTTATGCGTGGAGAATTTGTTGGATTTTATATTGATATACATTTATTTTTAAAATCAGTTTGAATGTGAGTCGAAATTTCGGGATTAAAAACAGTTCGGACCGCACCGAAATATGCAAAATTTTGTATAATTTTTTAACCGTGGCCACAATATGGGATGTAATGCTAACAAAAGAATATGGGCTCCAAAAAAAACCCTTAATAATTAGCAAATGGGCTGTAAATTATTAGAAATAATGGCAGATGGGCTGTATGCTGTTTTCCACAGATTTGAGGCTTTCCTAAAAAAAAGGTTGACGTACAAGCACTGACTGTTGGATGTCCATCCAACGGCCGTCGTGCTTCTTCAATCTCTGCTCTTCCTGCTCCAGCCGCTCAAACAAGCGCCGGCGGGACTGCCTGCTCCCTCCTCCCCGCGGCCGGCTGTGCTGCCGCGCAGGCCTCACCGCCCCACCGTACTCCCATCGCTGGCCTAGCCATCCCTCTACTCACCCACACCTGCTGTTATTCTCCGGCGACGGCAGACGAACCAGTAAACCCTCGTACAGTCGTACTCCCCTCCGCGTGGGAAACAACTGCCGAGTCTTCCCTGCCTCCGTGTCGTTCCCTTCCTAGGCCTCGCCATCGTCCACCGGCCTGGTGCTCTCGGCGCGGCCTGGTCAACGTGGTCAACGACCGACATGCATCTGAAGTGGACTGTACGTGGAGAGGCTGACAGCTGGGTCCACGGCTGCACGCAAGGAAATGCCTCCTTATTACGCGCAAAATAATGATTCATCCACCTGACATCAGGGACCCACCGAAAGGGCCTCTGTATTTCACGAAAAAACGTTACCGCCGCTGACAGCTCGGACCCACCAGCTATATCTTCGCATGCAAGGAAGTGCCTCCTTATTACGTACAAAACAAATGAATACTCCCCCTGTTAGCTGGGACCCAGTATAGTGGCAGACTGACTTGTGGGCCTACTAAGTTGACGGGGACGGAGGGCTTTGTCAACTTAGTCAATATGCACGATTCTAGCTCCAGTGATCGTACGATGTCCATCCAACGGCCGATGTGCTTCTTCAACCTCTGGTCTTCTTGCTCCAGCCGCTCAAACCAGCGCCGATCGTGCCTCGTGCTCCTGCCTCCCGTGGCCGGCTGCGATGCGGCGGAGGCCTCACCGCCCCCTACTACTCCCACCGCTGGCCAGGCCATCCCTCTACTCACCCACACCCCCTGTTATTCTGGGGCGACGGCAGCCTCACACCGCAGCGAACCAGTGAACCCTCGTACTCCTCTACGCGTGGGCATCCACTACCGCGTCTTCCCCGGCTCCGCGTCATCCCCTTCCTAGGCCTCGCCGTCGTCCACCGCCCTGGTGCTCTCGGCGCGGCGTGGTCAACGTGGTCAAGGAACAGCTTCCATCAGACGTGGACTGTACGTGGAGAGGCTGACAGCTGGGTCCACGGCCGCAGCAAGGAAGTGCCTCCTTATTACGTGCAAAATAATTATTCCTCCACCTGACAGCGGGGACCCACCGGATGGGCCACCATATTTCGCGAAAAAACGTTTGTCCCTGACTGCTGGGACCCACCAGCTACATCTTCGCACGCAAGGAAGTGCGTCCGGGCAAAAAAAATGATTCGCCCCCCTGACTGCTGGGACCCACCAGCTGCATCTTCGCAGGCAAGGAAGTGCCTGACAGTCAGGACCCACCTAGTCGAAGCGTACGTAGCGTTGTCATTCTGGTCGCGAACGTGTACGTACATATATACTGGTGGATGTAGAGGCGTGCACGTGTCGTAGTAGAGGCGCGTACGTGTCGTAATAGAGGCGCGCACGTAGCATGTACACGTACGTACATCGGCCAGGGTGCAAGAAAGAAAATACGGCCACGTATGTGTACATACGGGCAGGGTCTTGAACGCCTACTCGCGCATACGTACGGCCAGGGCTCGTGTACATGGCTGGGTTGGAACAGAGAAACAACGTCGTCATCGTGTTCATGGGGAGGCAACGGAATGCGTCGTGTTCATGGGGAGGCAACGGAATCCGTCGTGTTCATCGGGAGGCAACGGAACGCGTGGGAGCCAACCGGCTGGGTCGGAACGGAATGTGTGGTCGTGTTCATTGGGAGGGCTTGGACGGAACAGGGGATAGAAACGAGGCCTGGCGTACCGCACAACGGAGGAAACATACCTCCTACGTTCGGAACGGGGTCCTCTTGATCGGAAGGGGTGCGACGTACCGCAAAACGGAGGAAACGGACCTCCTACGGTCGAAACGGGGGTCCTGTTGATCGGGAGGGGTGTGGCATACCGCAAAACGGACGGAACGGACCTCCTACGGTCGAAACAGGGGTCCTATTGATCGGGAGGGGTGTGGCGTACCGCAAAACGGATGAAACGGACCTCCTACGGTCGAAACGGGGGTCCTGTTCATCGGGAGGGGTGTGGCGTACCACAAAACGGGACTCCACGGGATACTGTTCATCTCCACCGTCGACCTCCTCCAGCCTCCACGGGATCCTGTTCATCCAGCCTCCACCGCGCGCTACTCCACCGGCTACTGTTCAACCACCCCTCCACCGTCTACTGTTCATCCAGCTCTCCACACCACGGGGTCCTGTTCAACCACCCCTCCATGGGCACCCCTCCACCGTCTACTGTTCATCCAGCCCTCCACACCACGGGGTCATGTTCATCCAGAGGCAACGCCACCGCTCACTGTTCATCCAACCCCCCCCCCCCCCCCGCAACGCTCACTGTTCATCCAATCGATCGGCTTCAGTTAGCAGCAGTAGCGAAGGAATCGCTCGATCGGGTTCAGTTAACAGCCATCGATCGATCGCTCGGGTTCAGTAACACGTAGCCTGCAGTGCAATTGCTCGGGTTCAGTTAGAGCCCAACGCCTCGCTCGGGTTCAGTTAGAGCCAACGCCTCGCACACACGCGGGTACGTGTACGAGAGAAATGCGCATCACTCGGCCCCCGACCTCCCGCCGTAACCGGGAACTCCCCGAAATTTTCCTCGCCCTCGCTTCTACCATGGTTTTTTCCGTCATGGACGGCCCAAAGAATGTTATGCAACTGCGTCTCCGGCCCGCCCAGGACGACAAGCCCATTTTCTGTCATGATTTTTTGTCATAGAAGTAGGAGCGCACCACATCTATGATGATACCGGGTTTTGTCACAATTATCGTCCTAGAAGTGTCATATGCATGACAGAAAAAAATTGTTCGGCCCAAAATATGACGGATGTGTCTTTTTTTGTAGTGTTTCCTCTTGCGCCTAGGTGCTAGTCCAACAACAAACATAGGAAGTGTTAGTGTACATCAAACTGTGAGACTACATATAAAGAAGCATGCAACTGTAACTTGACTCCAACAACTACCTTCTTGCTGTTGAAGCTCACAAAGTTCATCTGATCTTGCCAACTCATCTTGTGTCAAGAGTGCTTCGGAAGTAGTGTCAGGTGGCAAGGGAGCTTGGGAACGTGCTGCTAGCTGAGTTGACGAACGAGTAAATCGTGCAACTGGTGGTACCGTGGAAGGTGTTGCAATAACTAGGGTTGTCTCTGCTTGTTTGGTGGCAGCTATTTGTTTCTGTTTGGCTTGTTCTGCAGCTCGTGTAGCATGGGATACCCTGTCGGTACAATTTTCCGCTGGACTTTGACCTTCTATTGCACCATCAGTACCAACAGAATCTGCAGGATTGTTCCGCTTCCCTTTCCCTATCGTTCTGTCTTGCTTCCTCTTTCTCTGTGCCATGTTAAGTCAAGCCGACAAGATAAACGAATAACAATTTAGTTCTTCAGAACAAATGTACTTTGATGTAAGAACCTGGTGTGATAGACAGATATTGTATGTTCTAGAAACAGGAACACGTGTCTTAGTCACAAGTATAATGTGTAAAGTAAGCAGATGCAATTCAACAAAATTAGAAGCAATACAAGCTAGACATCATACATAACATGCAACCACATATAACAGTGCCAAGTTAGAGGGAGCACCTGTGATGGTGCACTAGGGGCGACGTGCTCATCACCAACACAGCCACGTTGACTGTCTATGCATGTGTTGTCTTGGAAATCATCTTGGGGGGATGGAGGAGTAGAATATGTAGAGGCCCTCCATTTGGAAGGAGCACCTTCATCCGCTGCCTTGCTAACTTCCTTCCGCTTTATTGATTTTGAATTGTCAAGTAAAACCGACAAGAAAAAGCAATAAAATTCACTCTTCAGAACTCATTCGTGCATGATACTGACAATCACTACTTTGATGTAAGGCAAACACATGATTCCAGGATGGAATAATACGAAAAACAGGACGGCATGGCATATTCACAACTGTTTGTGTAAACTAAGCAGAAACCTTTTCACCAAATAAGAAGCAAGGCAAGCTAGACACCACGTGAAAGATGCAACCAATATGACTCTGCCAAGTTAAAAGTGTCCCATCATAAATGGCATTTCAACAAATTAGAAGCAGCGCATGCTATAAATCATATCAAAGATGCAACTAATATCACACTGCATATACTGAAGGTGTCTCGTCATATTGATTTATGCGGGATACAAAAAACAATAGTTTTATGTGAGGACATGCTTAATAGACAGATGTACTATGTACTAAATACAGGAAGGCATGTCACATTAACAGGTATAATGTATAAGCTAAGCAGAATAGCACATGCAGTTTAACCAGATTGGAAGAATTACAATCTAGACACCATATGCAACATGCAACCACATATCACGCTGCCAAGTTAGAGCAAGCACCTGCGATGCTAGTGTAGGGGAAATGCGGTAATCAACTACAGAGCTACGTTCACTATCTTCATCTAGCCTTGCTATTTCTTGAGAATCATGTCGGGAGGCTGACGCTGCATTCTTTAAATGAGGAGTATTCCGCTTGCCTGACTGCCTCATCATAAGTGATTGATGAGGGATACACAAGAACATTAGTTTGATGTAAGAACATGGTTAATACACAGATGTACTAGTATGTACCAAAAACAGAAAGGCATGTCATATTCAAAGGTATAATGTGTAAGCTAAGCAGATGCAATTTAACCAAATTGGAAGCAATACAAGCTAGACATCCGGCTGGAGTGGTGAGCATGATCATCTAGGACCTAAGAGCCTGGTGGGAGGCGGGCTGCTTCGCCACCATCGCGGCTTTTTAGTTGGCTTCCAGGTGATGCCTCACTTTGCTGGGCTTGTCACTGGCTCGGCCAGTGCCCTGACTAGCTATTTGTCTTCTGGTGCTCACGGGATGGTGGTTCATGTAGAAAATATCTTTCCTTATCTTAGTAAAGACCGACTTCGGCCTTTCGAATACAAGCTAGACACCATATGGAACATGCAACCACATATGACACCGTGAAGTTAAAGCAAGCACCTGGGATGGTGGTTCATGGCGAGCAAGATCATCAACTCCAGAGCTACGTTCCCCGTCTCCATCTGCTGACACTACACCCTTTATAGTCTTGAAACATATCTGGCTTAGCCGCGTACCACGCTGGAGCGACTTCTCTCTTATCTTTTCTGCTTCTGTCAAGGCAGGATCTGAAATACCCTTGCATAAAAACACAATAGTGAGAGTATGGGTGAAGTGTGTGCAGAACTAGTGCACTGTAAAAGTAGCAGATAGCAGGT